>NC_056736.1:4949258-5019258 GCF_019279795.1 Protopterus annectens | reverse complement strand
GCAGCGATTCCCAATACTGTAGTCATGTAGTCCGATGTAATAGGCATCACAAGGCGGGACAGATTGTATGAGGACACACAATTAATATTATTAATTCACTGGACAGGCCACTGATTCCATACAGTCGAACACCATGCCGTCGCCTAATGGGCAGCCATTCCCAATAGTGTAGCCAGGAGCGGCCTTAGGTCAACTGGTGCTCTAGGAAAAAGGGCACAAATGCACCTCCCACCACACCACCCAGTGCCCCCATCCTGGTCTGCCTACACCAAATAAATACTGGTAAAGTGCCCCCACTAAACCGGCGCCCTAGGCGGCTGCTTAGTTGGCCTATGCCTAAGGCCGGCTATGACAGTAGTCATGTAGTCTGATGTGATAGACATCACAAGGTGGGGGCAGATTGTATGAGGAACACACAAATATGACTGATTCACCAGACAGGCTGCTGATTCCATACAGTTGAACGCCATGCCATCGCCTAATAGGCAGCCATTCCTGATACTGTAGTCATGTAGTCCAATGTAATAGGCATCACCAGGTAATATTGTGGTCCTCGCTCGCACGCAGGGGTGTGAGTGAGAGATGCAAGCACCAATGTCAGTGCATTTGCAAGTGCTGGAGGGAGCGGGTGTAAGCATGTTTGGCTACCAGTATGCGAATATTGTACTGTTAAAGCAATGTAGAGGCTAACCAAGTGTAAGAGGCTGTAACCAGAAGTCAGCAGTGCTTAACACCACGCAAATCCATGCACACCCGCTCCCAACTGCTTTAATGTGCCTTACTCCTTCTGTATCCAATGAGCTTGTTCTGCCCTGCAACCAAATAAACGTCCTTTGAAAGGGTCAGAACCAGGACCCTGCGCACACAGCTAATGTGTATTACCAATACGCCATGGCAGATATACAGACAACGGACAGTACCACAAACATATTATACAGCACAGTCATTCAACAGTATAGGAATGTATCCCATCATGTAGATGTATATATGAGTGTTTATGTCCAGCATATAGGTACATACATATATAGAGATGCATCAGGAACATACCATGTGACAACAAAGCATTACAAACGAATGAAATGGGAAACACCAGCGACGCCTGTATTATGTAGTGGTGTTGCTCTATGTGATCACAAGACTCCCTCAGACAGACATGTGTCAGTCATACACGCAAATAGTTGTACATTGGCCGTATACATCACTCTGTGCATGTAATGTACATTAACACAACAGTACCTGTCCAATCATTATGTGTGAACAGTACTCTTGCAAGGTGCTGTGTGCAACGTCATCATCATGATAAAGGTAAATGGAGTAACCATAGAGGGACCGGTAGTGTTGTATGTACAATGGGGTAATCCTCATCACATGTACCTGGACCATGTAGGAGTGATGTGCATACCAGGATCGTGCACCTGAGGGACAATGGTGAGGATAACAGGAGTATGTTGTGATGCATATTACAAGGGTTTCATGTGTCCAGTGGGCACGTGTGTGTAATGGACAGCTATGTATAAGGCAGATGTTGTTCTAGGAGCCGATTGGCCTTATGTGTTCATAGGTGACGGTCAGATGTTGGGGAAGGAATGTAGGTATGGCCGTGGAGGATAGGTAGGATCACAGAAATGACACATGTGGGGGAGATACTCCCTGGATGAGGATGGGTCTTCAGCATTCAATGGCCCATGGGAACAGTGGGATGGAGGTCCCCAGCCATAGGCAACTGCCACTGCACCTACACAGCTGCAAAGGAGGCAGTGCTGGTGGCTGTCCAGGAGGGGCAGCATCATCC
The DNA here is from genome assembly GCF_019279795.1 of Protopterus annectens. Lineage (NCBI taxonomy): Eukaryota > Metazoa > Chordata > Ceratodontiformes > Protopteridae > Protopterus > Protopterus annectens. Next base: position 5,017,466 of record NC_056736.1, on the reverse strand, counting down.
TGTAAATGTGACACTCCACCCATGAACTGGCGTATCTGGCTTCGTAACCCCTTAGAGAGCCACTAACGTAACATGCTCGGGACCGCACGACAGCAGATATGTACCTGTCTGGTCCTGCTCCCAGGGAGGACATGCTCCATCCTCAGTGGTGGTACCACCAAAAGGTGGTGCAGAGTCAACAGAGGTTGATGTCTATGGCTGGGCCCCAGATGTGCTAGTGCCCGGTGCCATGGTCAGCTGAAGTGGGACAGGAGGTTCTGCCAGGACCTCCCAACCCAGCCAGCCTATGGTGTTGCATTTTAAACCCACATATGGCTTAGTGATAGACAACAGCATACAGGATTACCTACAACAGTATGCATAGATATCACCAGCAACCCAACACAACAGATGGTATACATTTGCAGAGGGAGCACAACACATGCATATATACTGCATGCCAACTGTACAATGTGTAGTAGACGTGTGACCGCAGCTATGGACAGTTGCCCATTATTGGCTTGTCACTGGGAACCCCACACAGTGTCTGTCATACCACTGTCTTATGTGACACTTGTCCAGTCAGGGATGCGATGGCAGTAACACATCCCTATCATCATGTACTGTCTGCAATCCTCACACCATGCTTCTGCTGTACACAGATGTGTGTTCAGAGTGTATCACAGGAAACAAATCGTTGCACGCACTGACCAGTTCACAGATGGCCCTACAGATGGGGGTCTCTCATGAACAGAGTACTGTCATATCAGTATTATACCATGCAGAATAGCTATTACCACACACATGTTAAACAGGCAGTAGTCTCAATGCAGCATAGCTACACTTACATGTATAGTCATGTGTGGCACATCACCCTCCTGTCTTTAGGCTATTTCCCACTGATGAAAATTATTGCGGTACATCCAAATATCATCTGTGAAGCAGTGTCAGAACACCACATCCAGGTACCACTCACAGCGACTGTCATGGCCATATAACAACATGTTTCCCTAGATACTGTACTGTGTTTATCATGCGGATGGCTATGGGAACACCATCACAGCTGTACCACATGCAATCAGCTAGAGGAGGACTGCAATAGGTGCAGAGGCCCTCACCTGACCATGTCCATCACTTACAATACACATGCTGCTGCTGTGCAGGTGTACACCTTCACATCCACCAGAGAATGTGTGGGTGGGACAGGCAAAGTACAACAGGGAAGGGCTTGGAGACTTAACCATAAGCATCATCTGCCACATGCCAAACAGTACAGGGGGTCAAACCCCTGACTACTCATTACTCTTACATGTGCATGACGTTACTATATGTGCCACAAAGGCGACATGTTGCTGTGCTGCAAGAACATATGCATGTAGGTGAGTGTCATCTGCAACAGATATAGAAGACATACATTAGGGGTGGCACACATGGCTGTCCATGTGAACAGATGCCATTGTCACCACAACCACACTCTCTGATGGACACACATTGACACCTTTGCCAGGGCCAAAAATACACACTTGAACTACTTAGTTTGCCACACTGCAGTAATGCACAGGACCACATGCACCACAGGGGATATCTGGAGGTTCTATGGGCTAGGGCATGTGAAAGTACTTGACATCTGTTGGTATTTCAATGAGGGTTATACTGGCAGTGACTGTGGTTGGGAGCATCACAACCCATATGCAGACACGGGGTGCCAGTACTGGCATGCAGGTATACATTGCTTCATGGGAGTGTAGTGGTTGGCTGTGCAAGATGGCTGTACAAGGCTGGGTGAGGGGTAATCCTTGGCATCACGTCACCCGACAATGGTATGCAGTGCAGGGGTGTAGTATCTGCAATGTCCCACACAGATTGGTACTGCATTATCTGGCCTGGCATCCTGGTTACCAATGTGTAGGGCCATAGCTTTGCAATGCATGCCATGTCTGTGTTTGATAGTTCTTCACATTGTCATTGCTTGGGATGTGCATGTCCCACAATACTGTACAGTGACATGTACAGGTGTACCTGGTTTGGCAGACACATGTTGTGTACACAGCCTGTTATACCCCGGTATGCCAATACTGGCCTGGTGTGGCATACCTGCTTATAGTGAACAGGTTGGATCTGCACCTGCATGGATAGTATGATACAGGTATTCCATGGTATCAGTGGCATGGGTCCATACAGGGCACATGTGTACAGCATTGTCTGGCCTTTGTGGATCACATTTGATGGCACCACATATGTTGCAGGCATTCCGTGTGGAACATAGTGAAGGCACAATGTCCGCATATATGTGCCTATTGTACCGCTGTACAGGGTTTCATGTCCTCTGCAGGCCACTGCATTCGCACCATACCTACTATCTGTCCTCAATGTGCATGGTACTAGCAACATAGTGGGATATCCTACGCAAGTTTGTTTGTGCATGGCATATGGCTGCGGGACATAAACCGGGTACTAGTAGGGCTGCATACTTAGTTCACCAGGCCTTTTCCCAGATGTATGGGTATAGCTTGCCAACACAGTCCCTTGACTGATTGACAGCTGTACTCCTCGTGAGGTGGCCAATGTGTCATAAGATGGATACCATATAGGAAAACTACAAAACCCGCTCCCAAACATGTCCAATGGTAAGACAATCATGGTCACCTCTACACAGGCTCTGACAGACAAACACACACTTGCCATGTCCTGTATACAAACCCTTACTGTATCACACTGCAGCAATATGTGTTTAGGGCATGCACTACGACGAATACTACAAAGCACTGTACTTGTCTCACGCAGGCAGACGCACACACTTGGCATGTCGGAGATTAGAACACTGACCTAACTGCATTACGCAGTTACAGAACGTGCTACTGAGATTACTGGGGCACAACACTCCCAGAGGTGTATTTGTAGATGGGTGACATCATCAGCCTTGCCAAAGGTGGGTATAAGAAATGTATGGAGTGTGAGCAGTCTAAAAGCATTACTCAGTCCTCAGGCAAATGGACACACACACACACACGGCAAGTGTGGGACTAGAACACCATCCTAACTACTTTATTACACTATAGCATTACGCAGTTACACAACGTGCTACCGAAATTACTGGGACACAGCACTCCCGGAGTTGTATTTGTAGATGGGTGACATCATCAGCCTTGCCAAAGGTGGGTATAAGAAAGGTATGGAGTGTGAGCAGTCTAAAAGCATTATTCAGTCTTCAGGAAAACAGAGACACACATGGCAAGTGTGGGACTAGAACACCGACCTAACTACTTTATTACATTACAGCATTACGCAGTTACATAACACGCTGCTGAGATTACTGGGACACAGCACTCCCAGAGGTGTATTTGTAGATGGGTGACATCATCAGCCTTGCCAAAGGTGGGTATAAAAAATGTATGGAGTGTGAGTAGTCTAAAAGCATTACTCAGTCCTCAGGCAAACGGACACACACATGGCAAATGTGGGACTAGAACGCCGACCTAAGTACTTTATTACACTACAGCATTATGCAGTTACAGAACATGCTACTGAGATTACTGGGACACAGCACTCCCAGAGGTGTATTTGTAGGTGGGTGTCATCATCAGCCCTGCCAAAGGTGGGTATACAAATTATATGGAGTGTGAGCAGTCTAAAAGCAATTTACAGTCCTCTCGAAAATGGGGACAGACATACACACACACGCCAGTGGTGGGAATGGAACACCTGCCTATTTACAGATTACTATTACAATGCTACGTACTTATGAGCCATGCCACACAGACTGCACATTTCAAGGCTGTCATTATGACCTTCTAGGAATGCGGACATCAAAAGGGATGCTGGCAGTTAAGATGTACATACTTGTGAACCTGTGTGTTTAAAGTAGGAATCCATCCTGACCTGGAGTATGCCCATCTGTGGAATGGATGGCTACTACCACTATACAGGGTTACAATGGCCATGCCCATACACAGAGGCACATAACTGACACAAGGTGTCCCTAGGCATGCTCACACACTTAGTAGCACAGGGCTGTTCGGAATGTTGTGTCTATCTACACAAGGATATACTGGGCATGCTCATACACTTAATAGCACAGGGGGTATGCTCACACACTTAGTAGCACAGGGCTGTTCGGAATGCACTATGTGTCCATCTACACAAGGATATACTGGCTATGCTCATACACTTAGTAACACAGGGCTGACTGGGATGCACTCTAATTCTAAACACGGAAGGCCACAGTGGCCATGTTATTACAGGTAGATGTCAAGAACACATTGTAATGGGCTCTGGTGTTAGTAGTTGTCATTGTTAGCAGGAACACTGCTCTACATATATTTGACACTGGTCTTTTACACAACGTCTGCTGTCATTCTGGGATGACATGGCTGACAGTAGACAGGCCTTTGACAGATATCACATGCATCCATGATTCAAGGGAGTGGGGATAATACCCAAGTTGCATCCGCCCACACAGTGCCATTCCAAGGCAAATGTCCTCAACACAGGATATCTCCCTGACACCTACAGGACAACTGCATTGTTTTCTTATGCTAACCAATGCTAGATGTGTAGTGTCCATAATCACAGTTGGTCACTGTAGAACCAACGATGGGGAGTACTGACATCTGTGCAGTGGTGCAGTGAGGAACACCTTGCTGATGGTTCTGTAGTGCACAATAGCACTACCACCATATACCTCAGAAACTAGCACTACCACCATATACCTCAGAACCAGACATGTGGGCCATAACACAGGTATGGACCACTCCAAGTGGTGTCCCCACATACATAAAGGCCACTCACATGTACTGACCGGTACCACCATGAAAGGCATCACAGATGAGTCATGTGCAGGACACAGTGTCACATGCTGTATTCTAGGATGTAAACCCCAGACACCACCATGCCCTTGGACCACCAATATGCATCCATACATGTTGTAGGACATATAAGTGTACACCAACATGTGACACTTGACCTGTGGACTGTACCAAGCTCTACATCAACCATAGAGAGTACCCATGTACTGATACAGTTTACAGTTGCATCATGTATTATGCAATGCAACGATACCACTGTCTGTAACCAGGTCAGCTGTACACATACCAGGGACCCTCTGTACTTTCCACCATTAGCAGATGACTGTTGCTGTACACCAGTACACACCCTCATGTATGGATATGACATACATGTACCTGCCCTGGGTATGTACATGCCACACACACACACACACACACACACACACACACACACACACACGCAAAACATACATGTAAATAGCATAGCTGTTGTTGTCCTTTGTGCAAACAGGTGGCTACAGCCATTACACACATGCACATGGAATGTAGGTCCATGGGTGCTAAATGCTTACAGTACATAAGGTGTGATATCAATGTTGACAGAGGTAACGTTCCCTCTGTACCGGTCACCCATTACACCCATCATATCACACAACAGTCCATGTGTCATGTATGTCAATACACATCTCCACCAATTGCAATGCCTACAAGCATGCCCAAATGACAGGAATGTAGGACCTACACACCTGTACATGTGGTGTTGTGTGTTCAGATAACATGCGTGTGCAGTTGCTGATGTATGCAGGTGATGTGTATCCTAGTACAGCAGTACAGCATGCAGTTGCAATGCAGCCTGAACATTGCCAGCTGTATATGGTGATATGCTGAATGTATGGAAAGATGTACCTCAGGTATGGACAGATGTATGGAAATAACTAAGTGGTAGGGCATCTTTGCAGATGGATGTTTGCTGTAGACAGCTCACAGGTGTGTCAAAAGCAGTCCTACAGTAACCTGTGTAATCGGTAAGGAATGGTTTTGTTAATTGAAGGACATAACACACAACTTAGACAGCGGTCAGGGTGACACCAAAGGTAAATCACTTGACACCTGTTAATAGTTAAGATGTCCCATGTGCATATATCAGCACTGTTGCCACAGGAAGCATCAGTACAGTTTGTAATGCATGCAATACTGCTGTAAGTCTGTCATACATATCATGAGCTAGGCAGGTCTGAGATTCACAGTACTGGCATGTGTGGTTGCATGTGTGTCCATATATGTCACGTATGGTGGGGAATACATCTCAGTTGTTACTCACTCTCCTGTATACTAGTGTACACTTCTGTACAGGCTGTAATGTAGAAAGCAGGACATAGACAGATGTGTGTATTTCACACATGTGAGGTATCTGTATGTGTGTGACATAGGTGTATTCAATACTGAATGCCACAGTGTGTATATGTGTGTGTGTGTGTGTGTGTGTGTGTGTGTGTGTGTGTGTGTGTGTGTGTGTGTGTGTGGTGTGTGTGTGTAGGGCTGTCTGGTCCCTGGGGTAAGGATGTATGTTACCATACTGAACTGATAAGACCCCTCCCCCCATCCTGGTGATGCATTCTACTATCCGTGTTGATGTCCCTGATCTTAGGCCATACTGACTACCTGTATATGTGCATTATCTGTGGTGCGTCATGTAGGTGCACAGTACTGTAATGAGGATTTGCACATAGGCAGGGGTCCTCACCTCACCAGTAGCAACTGTGTGCTAGTGTGCGTTACTCTGTCGGTGAATCTGTGAGTGTGTGGGTGTGTTACTGTGTCACTGAATACATGTGTGTCAATACCTGAGTGTGTGAGTGCAGTTGTGTTTTGGCATCCTGTCATGGGAACGTGTATTACTGATTCACAATGAGGCATCACACTTTCCACTGGCCTCTACCCTTGTAATTGGCTAGACCACTCTCTTATCTCACCACTCCATGTAACTGTACCTGTGATGTCACCCTTTATGGATGTCATGTCTGTAGCCACAGTAGCTTAATACACAGCTATCATGTTCTTGGATCAGTAGACATGTTTGGAACGTGAGACATTCTCACTGGTATGTGACAGCTATATGGTGCATACTAGTATAGTCATACATACATGTGAGTAGTCCACATTGACATATGGGACACTAACTGCAAACACTGACATCCACCGGCACGTGCAATTAGACCTGATGGAGGACAGCAGAACATCATGACCAACATGCAGTTACTGTTGCTACACAATACACATACTGTTAACAGTATGAAATGCATTGTGCACCTGTAGTACATGGTATTTCTGCTGCCTGTCAACAGTACTCAGCAATTGTAAACTACACTTATCTTCCTAGTTTGTTCACCCTGTGCATCAGTCCATATGAGCATGTCCCTGCACCAATGGTGTGGATGTCAGGGATGCGGCACAGGCATCATCATATGCACAGAGTGATAATGTTTGCCAGAGGCCTAGGCTGCACCATTAGATGACATCATGTGTGTGGGTTAGGGCCTTTGATCTAATTGGGCATGTGAGGATGTTGTGCATGTGTGTGTTGCAGTGCCCTACATATGTTTCCAGTGTGTGCTTGTATGTATGCACACAGTTCTGCCATGTGTCTGGCCTACACAGGGGTATTATTGACAGCTGCAGACTGTACAGGTGAGGTTTTACAGTTCACGGTGTCCGGTCATGGACATGTGACCTGTGCCTGCCAGGGGTAGCATGGGCACTACCAGGCAGAGGTGCAGATTGGGTACTGTCTGATGTAATTTGTCCACTGGAACCGTGTCCCTGTTGGAACCATCCCGGGCCACATGCACATGGCCTGCTGTGTCGTGGTGTGGACAGCACAGCACCAGATGCACTGCTGCTGCTACTGCCACTATGGAAGCAGACACGTGAGGTAGCTCGTACACGTAGACCTGAAACAGGTAATGTAGCAAGCCTACGTCCATGTGCCTGATGCCTCACTCCTACCAGATGTTCCAACACTGACAGCTCACGCTCACGGATTGTCATGACACGGTCAAAGACTCCAACCATGTCACCCAACCATCTATCCAAAGATTCAGCAATCTGCTGTTGAGCATTTACCATTGCCTGAATGTTGTTGTTTAAAGAATGGACAGCAACCCTCTGAAGCCTCTAATCTTCTCTGTTGTGCCATTCAGCACGTGCCTGTGCCTCCATTACAGCTTGAAACATGCATCTGGTGACACCAACTGCTGTGCTCTGTCTTGCAGGAGCATGTTGGCTAGAGGTCCTCCTATGAGCAGCACTGGCCATGTGCCTGTGTGGGGCACCACCAGTCAGTTGGCTGACACCATGGTGTGCAGGCACACCTTCCATAGCCCACACACTTTCCTGTTCCAAGCTACCATGCGCCAACTGTCCTTCCTCTATGGCCACTGATGATGAGGTATGTGCAGGCGGGGATGAGGGGGATATAGCTGGAATGGCAACCAATGGCTCAGTTTTAGACCCTGACAACTCTGCCTATGCCTCAATCATATGTTCATCATCACTGCTAGAGTCTGTGGGGACACTAACATCAGATGTACCTCAGGAGGGCAATGCACCTACATCACCTGTGAGGGCAGATAAGAACTGCACATTACAATCTATATAATAGACACACAAACACACACATACACACACACACACACACTCACACACATGCATGTGATATGACAGAAGGCATGCAACATGCATGTGATACGGCAGACAGCATGCAGCACAGACAATAATAGTGGTAGTTATCATACATCCCTGGGTTGCACACAACAGCATGCATGTGTCATAGCAGATGGCATGCAAATTACACAATCATAGTAGTAGTTAGAATACATCCCTGTGTTACACCATGTAGACCAGCACAGGCTAACAGTACACCTGCCTGATGTGTGGCATATGACCTTGACAATCACATGTAGTATGACATGTGATCCGCTGACGTGTGCAATGACATGCATACATGTTTAACACAAAGTTGTCCTGTCAAATATACAGTGGGGTAATGGTGCCCCAATGCAGTGTTGTCTGTCCGCCCTACAGATATACTGCACATTTAGCTGATGTGCATGGCCATAGCAGGGACTCATTAGGCATCTCTATTGCTATACAGTGTGAGTTACAGACACAGTTCATAGCCATGATTGTGTTCAGATACAATACATATATACTGTGGAATGTGGCCCACGTCACTTAGGTGTATACACACTAAACCATGATGTGGAAGTTGTGATACAGGTCACTGAAGGGTATATGGATGACACCCCTGCACATCTGCAACCATATTGCTGCTGCCTGGCAACTATGGCCAGACATGGTGAACACGTCAGTACACCATGTCCCACATGACATCTGTGTACCACACACACACACACACACACACACACACACACACACACACACACACACACACACACACACACACACACACACACACACACACACACACACACACACACACACACACTAGGAGCAAGTATGACACTGATGTCCGACACCAGTTTGGGGAATTTACTGTATCTGTGGGCTGATGTGGATACTGTACACGTGACTGCTGTCATGTTGTGACACCCTCAAGATGTTCAACACATCTTATGTGGTGGATTGATGTTACGCCTACACAAGATGTGCACAGGCTTGTAAGATGTCTAGTGTTCCAGATCTACAATATAACCATTACACAAAGGCCATAGTTGGACCATGTGTAGCCATTGTATGACAGGGAGTACACACAAGCACATCACGTCTACTGTGTGTTTTGCTCCATGTCTCTGCCCATCCTCCATGGCTATGTGTGTACATGTGTTGGCCAAATTATTGTGACAGGCATCTATTTCACATGTCTGTGTTGTCCCATATGGCATACACCCATATATGTCATATGCTCCACTGACGACAGGGTTATGCAGACAAAGGGTGGTATGTGGGATATGTTTTCAGGTTAAGTAGGCAGTGTTGCAGCCAGTCCACTGGATGTCATGGACATGTCAAGATAGCACATCACATTGTGTGACATTCATAGCAGGGCTATGATCCACACCAGTGAATCCTGTGGGCTGGCAATACTCCAGCCCACTGTGTAGTACTGTTTGTATTCCGCATATGTGTAGTTCGGATCTGTAGTACATATTCCTACAGTGAACAGCACCTCCACCATTGTATGCACAGTTGTGCACACATCTGGCAATGTCAGTTTGTGAGGATTCATGTCGGTGAGATGATTCACATAGTTTGCAATTGTTGCACATGGGTAGGCATTGTGATGCATTGCAGGTTCGACCTGTATATTGTGACAGGACCATACATTATGTGTACATGTTGTAAATGGCCACATGACAGATAGATCTGTACATTATGATTCCTGATAAATAATAACAGTCTCACCTGCAACGGGCTGCTGTCACAGCGGAACACCAGGGGTACCTAAATAGGAGTAACACAGCAGTATGAGCATTATCCATGCCTGTATGATGGCTACAGGGTGCAATGTGCATGTTAAAACATACACCAGTACATTAGACTATACTATGGTGTATGCACAAGAGTGCATACACAGAGTAGCATACTATAGTATGTGGCATGTGTGCATACATGCCTTGCCTATGATGTTACATTACATATTGTACAGTGACACATGCAACTATATGGAATATAGTTGTTATAGGTACAGTACTGACTTATCAGGCGACTCCAGGCTCAGTGGTTAAGAAACACCCACCTCCACAATATTGGCTAAGGCTTGTGGATGTGCTTCTGCAGGTGTCCCCAGGTTGGTCAGTGGCTCCTTGGTACGTGTGAGTGAGGGCTGGGTTGGTGGTCCACCACCTGTTGCACCTTGTTCCCTGGCGATTTCATTCTCACGCTGTTTCACCCATCTAATGAGGTCTGTACAGTGTCTGTGCACCTGCTGGTATGTGTGGTTGTGGCCACCCACATCATTAACCCTCCTGCAAAGTTCCATCCACAGGGCATCCCACTGCTGTGCATCCTGTGGCACATGGCTGAACAGGATATCATGATTGTCAAGTAGGTATGGGATGAGGGCTTCATCCTCCAAGCAGGTAAAAGGGGGTAGCCTTGCATGTGGCATACCTGGAAGACATAATGATGGAGACATGCCACAGTAACTCACAGAGACATACAGAGCTACAGCTGAACATACATGTGTATCACATTTATTATGTTTAAATAGTTGTATTTGCAAACCTGCATGACACTGAAGTGTTTGTGTCACACACATGTGACACTCAATGGTGAGTGGATATTATCATTATATATGTGTGTGTGTCACCTGATTACATTGCTCATACTCCATGTGGATGCTGTCTTGATGTGGGCATGTCCGTTTGCCTGTACTGGTGTTCCTACCTATCAGCACATGGCTGGATGTGACCACATTAATGCAGTCGACCTTGATGCTGTGTATATGTCACATATAAAGACTTATACTGCCTTAACAGACATGACCTGTGACCCTGCCGACTTGCTCACATAAGGTTTTACATGTATGTGTTCTGCCATATACATCTACACGGCACTGTACAGCAATTCAACATCCTGCCATGTGTCAGCTGTGTTGCACATGTGATACACATGGGACACTGGCTAGCCAGATGGTATTTGCAGGGATGGATATTAACTATAGCATGTACAGTCGAAGTCAACTAGTAGGCTATATGCCATGGGCCATGTATGAATCTAGGATGAAAGGTTACCTGGCGGTAGCTGACAGGCGGGTCTCTGGGGCCAGGTGGAGCAGTGCCACATTACTGATCCACAGGGTTAATGATACATTTACCATGCGGTCATCACACCATGTCTGAGAGGGGAGCGATGTGCAGCTTTGACGGACAGGAATGCATAATATGGCAGGACTATGTAAGGTGTGTGGGACAAGGATCTGTCCGGCATGTGGAAGGTGGATGTCCATGAAGTATGTTTGAGATAAGGATGTGTATGTGTAGCATGTCCAACATCACTGGGTTGGACATGGATTTATTCAGGGTATGCATCATGCTACATAGTGGAGATGGGGAATGGGAAGGCTGGTGTAGGCCACTTGCACAAGGCCAATACCCCTTAAAGGAAATATTTGATCTGATATGGGTCACTTGAGTGCTGTGTATGGCTGGACAATGATCTCTAAATTCATGGATGGCACCCTGTCATTATTAGGGTTGCCACATATGACTACCTGACAGGTGTGGTGATGTAGCTATCACAGGAAAGACAACTGCCCAGCTGAATCCCTTACACACAAATGTCCATTATGTTGACAGCTGCCTAGGTGATAGCTCATGGGTACAGGGTTATTAACATAGGGGTGACAATGCAATATGTAGCTGTCAGAGTGTGGCCATATGTCACACACACCTCACCCACAAAGTCCCTTCTGTATGTTGTCCACAAAACTTCTGAGTCGGCTATTGCTCCTAGGTCATAGTCATTTGCATACTTCAGTAGGCAGATGCCGCCTGCTTGTCTGTGAGGTATGGACTACAATGAGGGGGAATACAATTCATTAACCCTGACTTACTGTAGCTGCCACTGGTGTGATGAGCATGTATTATTCAGACACATGTACCCCAGGGATCACTGCAGTGGCTCTGCTGGACAGAGGCAAAGGGAACTAATGGCTCTGCCATACAGAGGCACAGGGAACTAACCTATGGGGGTGCCAAAAGCCAACACACTCTAGCTAGGCTTATAAATACCCTTGGTAAGACAGCCTAATATCTACCTTTGCACTTATTACATGTCTTATGTGCATGGATAGTTAACTAGCTCTTCCATTTGACTTTGCTATCATGCTGATAAACTGTTGAGTGACTAAAAGTCATATGAATCCTGTTATTGTGTATTGTAAATGCCAATAGACATAACTAATGTTTGCCTAACATAACAGTAATGCTATGTAACTTGTAATACATATCTACCTACAATACTGTACATTACACAGTTATTGGCACAATATCCCACAATGCAAATCATAATTGCACAGTGGGCCAACCTTTGACATGTTATTCTCAGTAATACACCCATACATATGGCTACTGTTACAATATATCAACTTATACTATCCTCCGTTATAGCACATACTTCTTGGACCAGCCCTGCCACTGACAGTGGCTGGTGAGGAATATTTGTGTTCAAAGCCCTTATATAGCATCCCTTGTGGTGTATGCGGCGTTTGCTTTGTGACCTACAGCAGTACACACAAATACTACAAGCGTTACTATGCTCAACAATACATCACTACAAGATAACTATTTCCACTATATGGATTGCGTGCACTTTAAATACTACAGAAAAGGTACTAAATACACAGACATACTGACTGTTCTACATACCTTATTAGTAACCTGAGGTGTTGCTAACTGTTGATTCAATCCTTGTCAGTTTGTGTTTCAATTTTCTTTGTAACGTTCTGCTGGTATATACGAATGGTTTGAATGTGGGATACGCCATCCTTTTCTAGTTAAATATCGGTAACATGTGGTATCCAGACCACCAATTGGTGTTCCAAAGTAGTTAATTAGATGCACATCAGCTCTGCAGCTACTCTATTAGCTGATACCATGGCAACAGTGGTGTATAACTGAGTACTCCTTTTGGGCGTTGTCCGTTTGCCTTACTTTCAAGGAAGACAGCCTGGATGTGTTGTTTGTGATGTATTTCAACAGCTATATGGAGATAGACAGAGATATATTAGCTTCATGACTCCCGTGGACTGTGTGTAATGGCTACACGATTTTGTTCTACATGTGAGTACAGCTGTTATATTTCAGAACATTGCTACTTATGCAGGGTTTGTTTGTACCTGATACTTCTGCAGATGTTTAAGTCTGGCAAGGATGTTTGGGCAGCTCAAGGTTGTATGGCTTTGCATGAACTGTTATGTGGTTTACAGTGTGCTCACCAGACATCCTTTATTTGGTGTACAAGTGTAGCATACTGTGCTGTTACTCAGTAATTGGTAATGCATCCTGGTGTACACACAAACCTCTGAAATGGGATTAGTGCTAACAAACCCAGCTGTACTCAGTTGCATACAGCATACTCACAGGTGATCTCTGCTTGACATACAAGGCCCATGTCCAACTCAGTATTGCTGGATATGCTCCACCTAAACAGAGGCCCCTGAGAGCAACATGCTCTAGGGATATACACCTAACCTCAACGATGACTAGGACATGCTGGATGGATAGATTCCTGACCCAGACACTCCCCATACTTTGGAACATGATTCCAATGTACATCAAGCAGGGCCTCTCACTAGCACTCTTCAAGGGAAACCTTGACGTGTGGATGGGAGACAGACATGTACCCCGGGAATCACTGCAGTGGCTCCACTGGACAGAGGCACAGGGAACTAATGGCTCTGCCATTCAGAGGCACAGGGAACTAACCTATGGGGGTGGCAAAAGCCAACATACTCTAGCTAGGCTTATAAATACCCTTGGTAAGACAGCCTACCATCTACCTTTGCACTTATTACATGTCTTATGTGCATGGATAGTTAACTAGCTCTTCCATTTGACTTTGCTATCATGCTGATAAACTGTTGGGTGACTAAAAGTCATATGTATCCTGTTATTGTGTATTGTAAATGCCAATAGACATAACTAATGTTTGCCTAACATAACAGTAATGCTATGTAACTTGTAATACATATCTGCCTACAATACTGCACATTACACAGTTATTGGCACAATATCCCACAATGCAAATCATAATTGCACAGTGGGCCAACCTTCGACATGTTATTCTCAGTAATACACCCATACATATGGCTACTGTTACAATATATCAACTTATACTATCTCCCATTATAGCACATACTTGTTGGACCAGCCCTGCCACTGACAGCGGCTGGTGAGGAATATTTGTGTTCAAAGCCCTTATATAGCATCCTTTGTGGTGTATGTGGCGTTTGCCTTGTGACCTACAGCAGTACACACAAATACTACAAGCGTTACTATGCACAACAATACATCACTACAAGATAACTGTTTCTACTATATGGATTGCATGCACTTTAAATACTACAGAAAAGGTACTACATACACAGACATACTGACTGTTCTACATACCTTATTAGTAACCTGAGGTGTTGTTAACTGTTGATTCAATCCTTTTCAGTTTGTGTTTCAATCTTCTTTGTAACATTATGCTGGTATATACGGATGGTTTGAATGTGTGATAAGCCATCCTTTTCTAGTTAAATATCGGTAACATGTGGTATCCAGACCACAAATTGGTGTTCCAAAGTAGTTAATTAGATGCACATCAGCTGTGCAGCTACACCATTAGCCGATACCATGGCAACAGTGGTGTATAACTGAGTACTCCTTTTGGGCATTGTCCGTTTGCCTTACTTTCGAGGAAGACAGCCTGGATGTGTTGTTTGTGATGTATTTCAACAGCTATATGGAGACAGACAGAGATATATTAACTTCATGACTCCCATGGATTGTGTGTAATGGCTACACAATTTTGTTCTACATGTGAGTACAGCTGTTATATTTCAGAACATTGCTACTTATGCAGGGTTTGTTTGTACCTGATACTTCTGCAGATATTTAAGTCTGGCAAGGATGTTTGGGCAGCTCAAGGCTGTATGGCTATGCATGAACTGTTATGTGGTTTACAGTGTGCTCACCAGACATCCTTTATTTGGTGTACAAGTGTAGCATACTGTGCTGTTACTCAGTAATTGGTAACACATCCCGGTGTACACACAACCCTCTGAAACGGGATTAGTGCAAACAAACCCTGTAACATCAGCAGCTGTTTCATTGTATAACAGCAACTATTTCACATAGGGCCATGTTAGTGTGTCTCTGACAAGGTATGTTAAGGCTTCTGCAGATGTACAGTGAGTGAATGATTCGTGATGTTATTATAGTTTGTATTGTAATTTGTTTGGGTGTGGGGGTGATGGTGGGTGTGCATAGCAGATGCAGGTGTGTAGGAACTGCTTTTATACATAATCGATATGTGCGTGAGGGTTCATTCCCTATTTGAACACCTATCCTTTGGTGGACTAATACTATGGTAAATGCAGGCTGATTCATTAAGGCACTGCTAATTGGTTCCTGTATAGCATGAAGGTGATGTTAGTCCTTGAATCCTTTCGGAAATACATCAGAATGTAATAAAGTGTTGCTACATGAAAGCTGTGTATTTCTTTCATAGGTATTTGCAGTCATTGTAGTTGTGTTGGTGACTGACCCTCTTTGGCTAGGGTTGCCACCTTTTCATATGGCCATAGTGGGACATTTTCAGGACACACATCAGAATTTACAGGCCGACACAAACTCACGGTCAGTACAAGGGATAGAACTTTCCTTTCTTGCCTAAATATAAGATTATTCTTGTAGCAGTTTAGTTGCTTATCCTGTTTCTTGTAACATGTAGGTATTTTAGATACAGAAAGAACTATGGTATGCAACTATTACATTACATATGGGACATAATTATGTCCTACAATCCCAGGACATTTGCCACGTTTAATATATTTGGTCAGGACACAACTGCCCAAAGAGGGACTGTCCCTCACAAAGTGGGACAGGTGGTAACACTATCATTGGCTCATGTCCATAGCACATATTTCTAATAGTGTATAGGCATATACTCTCCATATCCTTTGTTCATAAAGGTTGGTCATGGCGGAAATTGTAATTGCTATGGTCCATGTTATACACATATATGAACACTTCAACCGCTGTATACGGGATACTTATGGAATCCCAAAACCATGCAGTTCCGACGCACACAGTACCGGGCCCAGACTCCCATACCCCACATTACCGACAGCGACAGTAACTCGCGAAAGTAACACGAACATGGAACACACATGCACACACAGACACACTGCTACCCACCACATCCAAACAAACCATCCTACACTATGTATGAGCAGGTGGGCAAGCCCCCCCTACACCCCCCCATGTAGGTGTCTGTGCCCCCAACACCCCCTACTTTAATATTCTACCTCCTAGATTGCGCAAACAGATGCACAAAGCTAACCCACACCCACACATTACAGTCCCCCAAGAACACACACTACACTCAGAACACACAGTTACACACACCACAGCCCTCAGAAACACACTTACACACAGTAACCTACCTGAACCACAACACCAAAAGCACTGACTAACTGCCCCTTAATATTGTGATTTTACACCTCGTGCATCTGGTGTTTCGGTACTGTGTTCTTTCGGATCTTAAGCCTCGGGATTACGTGCATCATTATGTAAAGCAGTCAGTATGTAGTAGGTATCCAATTTATATGTACCTTCATGGTTATGTAGATGTTGTTAACCTATCTATATAGCTACATATATATGTATATCCCCATATATCGACATATCTCTCTCTCTCCCTCTCTCTTATATATATATATATATATATATATATATATATATATATATATATATATATATATATATATATATATATATATATATATATATATATATATATATATATAAAACATACACCTTTCATTGGGTACATGCCAGTTTGTCCTATTTCAACACATTCCTACCTTTTTTGTTTTATTCTGTCAGTATACATGACTGCCATTGGTACATCTCAGGTAGCTTAGTGGTATGTTATTGTGAAGATTGTGTACATGGTTGCGTGTTCTAATCCTGACAGTGATATTTTACCTCTCAGAGCAGGCACTGGTAGTGAGTGCAAGGGTGATTAACGCACATTTCATCGGTTGTGTGTTCCACATGTTTATTATTCTGTGGAAAACTACCTATATATGCAAGCTGTGTTTAAGGTATACTATGTAACATGTAAACATCTGGGAAGATTCCTGCCAGGGATACTCCCCATTATTTGGAACTACATCACTGATTACATTATACAAAACCCCTCACTAACACTCCAGGTAATCCTTGCAGAGTGGGTGGTGAACAGTGGATACACCCCAGGGATCCCGCAATTGGCTCTGCTCCACAGAGGGACAGTTAGTTAATCGATGGGGTGGCGACAACAGACACTTTTTGCCTATGCTTATGAGTGGCCTCAGCAGTTGGGCATGTACCTACCTATGTATCTATGAACCTCTACATACAGTATGGACACATGCTGATAGCTTAATTTACTTTTCAGGTATTGACTTACATTGTGCCAATGGCAGTCATGTGTACAATAGTTGAGGGCTACCTATGTAGGATGCACACAGTAGACCACCTATACATAACAATTTATTGGTGGTCGTGTGTGTGTGCCATCCATGTTTGCTGTCTGTGCAGGTGGAGAAGGGTGTCAGTCCATGAGTGCCTACACTGTTAGTGTGTGTGCTATACGTTCCCTCTTTGCCAAGGCATGGGCATAATGGGCATGCCTCTGTCTGCTTACTGGGACTAGCACAGGGTGTTCATGTTCTGAGTTCCTCTGTGCCTCTGGGTCCCTTGGCAATGGTGGTGGGCAGTGAGGGCCTTCACCATTCTGTCCCTGCTGCAGCTGTTTCCGCAGGATCATATTGTATAGCATGGCACATACTATCAAGATGTGGGCACATTTGCCTGAAGAGTACTGCAAGGCTCCACCAGATATGTCCAAGCAATGGAACCCTGATTTCAGCATCACAAACACGCGCTCTATGATGATTCTGGTTTCTGCGTGTGCCTCATTATGGTGTTCTTACATGGCTGTGTGTGCATTTCTGATGGGAGTCATCATCCAAGGCTCCAGTGCATAGCCAGCATCCCCCACCACGTGGCCATATGGGATGCACCCCCTGGCAAATACCTGATACAGCTGTGAGGCATGCCAGATGTGGGAGTCGTGATAGCTTCCAGGGCTGCCAGCACACACATCCATGACAATGCCCTGGGCATTGCACACAACCTGGAAGTTGATGGAGGGGTATCCCTTGTAGTTTATGTAGCCCCTTCCCTGCTCACCAGATGGCGACTTCATGTGTATGCGTGTGCAGTCTATTGCACCCAGTACCTCCGGGTAGTCTGCCACATGGTGGAAGAGATGCATATTGCTGGCCAACTCCTCCTGCATTCTAGGGAAGTATGTGTGCTAATTGGCATGTGGTAACATGGCATCCAGGAACTGGTGGAGTACCCTGGATGCTGATGCCTGTGAGATCCCCATGATATCCCCAGTTGGCCTTTGGAAGATAACTGTGGCTAGTACTCTCAAGCTTACACATACCTTCATGTCCACTGGGATGGGTTCCCCTCTGTTACTTCTGGCTCTGAGGCATGGCTGGCATAGCTCAACAAGTTGCTGTATGATGTCCTTGTCCACCCTGTAATGCTCTACTATCTCCAGATCATGTAGCCCCTGATAGGTTACCCTGGGTCTGACCTCTTCTCCTCCTCCGGTGCCTGAGATGGTTGTCAGCATCATCCTCCACACCACCATGTCTCCAACACATGCTGGTGAATCAAAGCTGTGGCGGCCCCTAACATGTACATATTAAAAGTTACCCATCTGTATACACCAATGGTGCAGAGTGTCTGGGAATACACAAGTGCGTGTGTGGGTCTTTCACACCTTATACTATTGTGCAATGGATGATGCTGGTGTAATTGGGTGTGTTTGTGCTATTCCAGCTGCAGGGTATCTTAATTATTGGTTTTACAGCAGGTACTGCTATTGCGGGGCCTTTGGTGTTGACTTACACTTGGTTGCCTTGATTCATCTATTGCCCTTTACTTCAATTTTCAACACAATTCCCCTCCCATTGTCAGGCATGCATCCAGCTGCTGGCTTTCTTGTTTTATACTTTCACAACCCAGGATTGTGTTGATAAATGTGTTATGTAGCTGATCTACTGCAAGTTTGCTTTGTTCTGCTGTGACAGTTCTCTTTTCTTTGCTGTACGGCACCTCTCCTTTCCTGTTCTGCAGGTAGCTGCTAGCAGCCTTGTTAGCTGTTGTCTATGGTCCACTGTGAGTTCCTAGTTGTTAATTACTCATTTGTACTCCAATTACCATGCTGCAGCATTTCCTTATTGTCTTCCCATATCCTTCCTGTTTCAGCTGTGGTGCGCACCGCGCACAGCCGTTTACCAGGTTTCGAGTGCATTTTCATCCATGTTTACATGAACTTTTGGTTACCTTGTGTGCTCTCAGCTAAGCAAAGCTATGGCTACTTCCACACCCCTATCCTGCGGCTTTGCTTAGCAACACGCAACCCAGATTAGCATATTAGTGGCCATGACATTAAATGTTATTTTTTTATGTGTTGTGCATGTTTTTTATGCCATTGGCATATATTAACATTATAATACGTAAGTTTGGTCTGCTTTCATGGCTCCGATTTTATGTTTGACAAAATGTAAACCATTTTTTTGGTTTACATTTCTTCATGCTTACACTACGCTTGCACCACTTCATGAATCGCTGCATACCTTCATTTGCATGCTACACTGCTGCGCATGGGGTAATTAGCATACATGCTCCAGGAGCTGCGCAGCTCTGGCGTACGCTGGTAGTGCACGTGGAAACAGCTCATACCTGAATCGCTCGCCGGCCATATTTGGTGCTAGATCACCAACGCTACTCTGGAGCCTGGCGCAAGCTTCATGAATCCCGGGGATAATTTGAAAAGAAAACCTACCCATTTTGGTTTTCTAAACAATCAAAACAAATAGTGAAGTAAGGAGATCATCATACTTCTACAGTTATATAAAATTATTCAGCAATATAAATGTTATATCTATGATAACCGCATAATGCAAATTAAATGACCTGCTTAACTTTAAGTATAACATATAAAATTAATTTAGCATCTACAAAAAATTGAAATCATTGAAATTATAAACTCTCTTTCTCTGTATATATATATATATATATATATATATATATATATATATATATATATATATATATCTTATTTATTTATGATATAAATCCTTAATCAAAGAAGACTGAGAAAATATGATTTATTACTATAAAGATGTACAACCTTTTTATATGGAAAAATCAATCAAACATTGCAATCTGATAAATTTATATTAAATTAAATGTCTTCATTAATGTTCCAGGTCCTGGATATGTACCATAGCCTCAGTTCCTACCTCTGAGGGGCTTTTCAACAATAACCATGAAAATAACTAGAAAGACTTGAAAATGAGGTTCATGCACAGAATTTATGAATATTCTCACTGTTATAAGTAAAAAAAATGTCTACTGTTAAAATGAAATAAAGAAAAATAACCACAGAATAAAATTAGTGGATACAATTGAAGATATATTGCTTGGCTAATTAATGGATCTTTCTGACAGATATAGTAACATATATTTAAACACTTATATAATGTGTATTTGTTTATTTTTTAATGTTTTTATATTATATATGTTGGTGCACTAAATATAATCAAAACTCCCAAATGTCAATGTTCACAATATCACCCATAAAACATTTATTTTGTGAATGTTGACACACTGCTACACATGTGTTGAGCATTAATGCTGGCACTTGCTAAACAACAAATAAAAAAATGAAATACTGGATTTTGCAGGTGGGCTTACCCCCCCTGCACTCCACACAAACCCTGCTAATAATATATATAATAACTCCAATATTCTGCTATTCCAGGGAAGCAGCATATTCCCCAACCCTGGAGACTGTTGATATTGCAGACCTATCGATCATCTTCTTTGTCAGCCAAAGTGTGCCAATGAGACTGATGCTGACATTCAAGAGTTTTAACCAAAGTAACCACTCCTTTATATATATATATATATATATATATATATATATATATATATATATATATGGGTCTACTACGGTTGATTCAAAAGTCACTTGATTGAAAATGAAATTACTAGGACCACATCACTGAAAGCTCACTTCACTGAAAACTCACTTGACTGAAACTCATTTCATTGAAAGTCATAAATGGCCTTTTCCTCACTGAAGTGCATCCCTGGAGTTAGTATATAAAGTAAGGGGATGTATGTGGGGGGGGTGAGGCCCCCACATATCTTGGTTATATATTCTCTTTTGGAAACAGTTATTTATTGCACTTGTAAGTATCACTGTGTATAGCTTAAAATGTTTATAATATGTGGGGTGCTACACCCCCCACACCCACACTTACATTTTATACTAACTCCAGGGTCGCACTACAGTGAGGAAAAGGCCATTTATGACTTTCAATGAAATGAGTTTCAAAGAAATGAGTTTTCAGTGGTGAGCTTTCAGTGAAGTGGTCCGAGTAATTTCATTTCTGAGTCAAGTGAGTTGGTAGACTCATATATAGATATATATATATATATATATATATATATATATATATATATATATATATATATACACACACACACACACACACACACACATATATATATATATATATATATATATATATATATATATATATATATACACACACACACACACACACACACACACACACACACAAGTGTGTGCATGTGCATGTGTGTGCTGCAGTGTTTTTATGTTAACAAGCTCTTTGCCTTCTTGAGGCCTTCAAAGAGATTGCCACCCTTTAGTCATCTTTCCTTAGACATAGTAGTCAAGTGCTTAACTTATTCGACCTATTAAAATATCCTCTGAAGAAAAATTGTTTTTGATTTAGTGACTTTCACAAAATTGTTTCAATTTCTTGTCTCAAGTGGAGAGGTACTAAAGGCAATCCCAATAATTCTACCTAATAAGTCATTGTGCTTGATCTTATAAATCAAAATTAAATCCTGTCTTACTAGTCTATAGTTGATTCTTTAAAAGGAAAGTATTCTCATTGTATCCTTGTGCCTCATTTGCTTAACTTTGTAAATCTGCTTAGTAAAATTTCTTTGAATTTGTTCATGTCTGTTTATAACAGAATAATTATATATGCTGACCAATGTTAGGTATTCAATAATTGTTCTAATGACTGAGTTGTAAATAGAAGTAGCACCTTAACATCCCTGTTTTGGATAGGTACAAACATGGTTTTATGCTCAAAATAACATTTACTTGTCTCCTCCAAATAATGTACTCCAAAGGAAACATACTTTGACTACAATTCTTTGATTTGTTATATGGTCAACACTGATGGATAACCTTGGTTTTGACTATCAGAGGGAAACACTTTAGAGTTCTTTGTGTTAACTCCATTCTACAGAACTTGGACCAGACATCTAACCTATCCAGAAAAGTTTGCATACTCAGTTGGTCAGATAAATTTGTTCCCACTGAGCCTGCTTTCATCCATCAATCCATCCTCAGTCCCTTTTCCCATTGTCATCTCCAAATTTGATGACCTTAGTTCTAACTAATTGTGATCCAGACATAAGACAAGTGAACAAGAAAGACTGTAGGATGAACTAGAATACTTATACCTCTTAACTCCAAAAACGAATCGCCAATTTTGGCATAGCATTTCAGTCACTCAACCAGTTCATTATTCACCTTCTAATAATCTCATTAACTTGGCACTCTGCCACTAACCTCCAGATTTCATGATAGGAAACTGTGTCAAATGTATTTGCTAAGTCCAAATAGATCATATCCACCCTTGTCCAGATCCTTTCTTATATGCTGAGAGAAATTTAGCTAAATTGGTTATATATAAACAGTTTTCAATGAAACCCCGATGGTACGGGTCTAAACCTAATTGTAATTTATCTGATAGTAATCCGGATGGTTCAGTGGTGCAGCAGTTTGAATTATCACCTCACAGCAAGAGACTCTCCAGTTCGATTCTTGGCTGAGGTGCTTTCAGCATGTCCTCCCTTTATTCATGTGGGTTTCCTCCAGGTGCCCTGGTTTCATCCCACATTATAAAGACATGCATCTGAAGAGTTTAGGTCTCTATTGAAAATTGGCTTATTCCAAGTCAGATTTTCTTGGTAAACAAATGTTACATAAAATAAATTCTATTTGGACTATATTAAAACATTTACCAATTTAGTGAGATAGACTTAATGGCATGCAGCTATCTAGAGAAGAAGTGTTGCCCCTTTGTAGACTGGAACATAATAGGATTCTTTGACATATCTGGGACATAAACAGTTTTCAAGGATTTTTAGAACCAAAGGAGTCAAACAACCAGAAATAAAATCAGTACTGTTTGTCTTGATCACCTTCAATGAACACACATCACACCAAATGACATTTGATTACCTTTATTAATCTTCCATAAACATAACTTTGTAGACTAATATTTCAATTTATTAATCACAGCATAAACATATAACTGTTAACTATGGCAGAGTGACCTCATTCACCCTGACCAAATAAGCAGTATCCTTACCCTACTTGCTTATTTTACTTATCAAGCAGCATCCCATCACCTACTTCCATTTCCTACTTTTTGAAACAGACACCCAATGGAATAAGCAGTGTCCTTATGTCCTTACCTCTTCTTGCTTACTTTTACTTATCAAGCAGCATCCAACTGCACAGTTTCATTTCCCACTCATCGAAATGAACATCCACCACCAGAGGGGGAAGCAGAAGAGGGACAAGCTTGCTCCTTTTCTCCACCTACCCAAACTTACAAAATAACTACACAATCTCAATGTTCCAAAAAATTAGGGAAGGAGGGCAGGTAACAAGTTCACACCAAAACTCTAGCTTTTCTTATGTGCATCAAAAAGATGTTGAGGCTTGGGTGTTCATTTAAGTAGTTTATTGTATATAAATAAATCAGGATAGATGGCAGGAACATTAAAATTAAATGAACTGTCTAACTAACTGACTGACTACATACTTGCATGCTCACACTCTGGCTTCTCACTCAAAATGGCACAGTTGCTTGTGCATGCTCAGTACTTACATGCATGTGCTGACTCAGTAAAATATTTCTTAAAGATTTATCACACACTCTGATCTACATCATTCCTCTTTACTGAGCTGTATCATATAAACAATGACATTTGAAATAGGCATGCAGTTATACAGACACTAATAAAGAAAAACAACAGTCATATCCAGGTTGCCATGTAGGAAGTGGGTTTCAAGATGCAACCTGATCTCATGACATAATAGTTAGGACTGGGTTTAGCAACAGGGACAGTCACTGGGGAATGTTCTGCTTAAGGAGTTTCAGGGATTTTCTCAGGAATGGGTATTGCTGATGGAATGTCATCTGGAACAGGAACATTGGACAAGTCACTCTGAGAAATACAGTCTTTGTCACAGGCAAGATGCTGTAACAGTGGTTCAGACACTGGTAACAAATGCTTCTGATTTCATCTGAATTCCATTCCTTGTGATTCCACAATATATGATCTCGGCTCTTGACATAAACTTTTCACAAATCGGATGTGATCAAAACCTTTTGACGTCTGCATCCTCACTATCTCCCCTTTTTTCAATGAACTGTATAGTGTGGGAAGAAATAGCCAGGGAATTGTTATGGCTATGCATGTATAGGCCCTAGGGCTGCTAGCCTAGTACCAACCTATGAACCTATGAACTGAGGGATGTTTTAAACTTTTTATATGTATTATTGTTTTATATTTGGCTTGCATTAAGTATTTGCAGCCTTGTTAATGGGGGAAATGATGTCAGTTTATTTGTGATTGGGTAAGCAATGTATTTAAACAGGTGCTAATTTCAGTATTTTGTATTCTGAGGAAGTCATCTACCAGACAAAAGCGCTTAATACTGCTGTGTTTGCTTGCACTGTTTTATCTTGGATGAATATTGTCTGTATTTTTCTGGATTTGGAGTTTTCTGCTTATAAAGGATTTACCACCTACCAAGCGTCACTTTTGTCTTACAACAGCTGCCTTTTATTTTGCTTGTAAGACTCTACCTGTTTTCCTTGTTTATTCTCAGAAATCTGTATTTTCCAAATGGTGTATGAAATGTAATTAATAATGAAGATTTTCAATCAAGCAAAATTTGGCAAAATGAACTCCTTGCATTTAAGACAGTGGCATTTGGCATGAGGGCAGCAACCTCTTTGACTGTGCACATAGGATGATGAGGCCTTTTTAATGCTTTAAAACACAAATAATGGAAAAATAAGAAAACCACTGTCGGTGGTAGAGAAAAAAACACTCACTTTAATGTTTCCACACTATTAAAACATGAAATAAATTAACATACAAAATTCATGGACACCAATTATCCCAATAATTTTTGGGATGCCCAAGATATATAAAAATCAGAGTGATCCCCCTTTTAGACAAATTGTGATGGCAAAGTGGTCTAAGACAGAATCTATAGCAGCCTTTGTAGATTATCACTCTAAGGCAGCTCTCAAATCCTTTACTTATATCTTGAAAGACTTATGGCATTGTCTAGATTTATTGAGAACAATCCCTATTGACAAGAACTTTCTGTTCATCCCAATTGAAGTAATTAATCTCTTTTCTGTTATACCCTATGATGCAGGTTTGGATTATTTCATTTAAAACTTGACACGGAGTGGGTTGTTGGACCAAACCAGGATTAACTTACTGGCAGATCTAGTTGAAATGGTGTTTATCAACAATTTTCTATATTTTGATGGTGAATACTTAAGGCAAAAAAACAGGTGTGACCATGGGCGCAAACTGTGCCCTGATTTTTGCCAACCTCGTTTTAGCTGAATAGGAGAAAAGGGAGATATTCACCTCAGTTTACATGAACAAAATTTTATCTTATCATAAGTTTTTGGATTATATCCTTATTCTGTGGACTGGGGGTTCTGAAGAGCTGTCAGAATTTATAAATTATTTGAACACAACAACTGATTTTTTTAAGATTTACATATAAGACCAACAGCAAAAATATTGATTTCCTAGATATTTTTTTGAGCAAAAGCAGTTTAAGTGGAGAACTCTCTTCCAACATATTTAGGAAAAGAACTTATACAAACACACTTCTAGAATATCATAGTGGTCATCCTTTTCATCAAAGACAGAGTGTCATTAAAGGCCAAATGGTTAGGCTCTCCACGTTGGTCAGTAATGATGATGAATTTTTACATGAGATGTATATTTTGATTGGAATGTTCAAAGAAAGGGGTTATCCCATTAAGCTTCAGACATCAGTTAAAAAGGAAGTTATAAAAAAATCATTCTGTGAGATTTAGTCCTATTTTAAGAGGTAGGATAAATACTACAATGATGGTGAATGTAGAAATATCTAAGAATGATGTTATGGTTTTGCAGTACAATTATTTAGTGCCAGATTTGGCAAAAATTTTATGTAGGATATGGGACAGTGTGTTTGACACTGAATTGAAAAAAAAATAGTTGCAAAGCCTAAAGTTGTATACAGCAGGGGCAGAAATATCAGGGAAATAGTTGAACATGACAATGAAAAGTTTAAAAAGACATACATCTCTAGGATGAGCAAATGCAGGGCATGCAGTAGTTATAGGTTTATTAATGATAGTCCTTATGTAACTATTGAAACATACAACAGGACACTGCAGTGTCCTGGATGCTGAAACTGCAATACAAAAGGAGTTGTATATATTGCTACATGTGTATCATGCCCTGCTTTCTACATAGGCAAGACCATCAGGAAGTTACATGACAGAATTCTTGAGCATAACAGGGATATAAGAAAAAGAAAAGAGAGCAGTGCTTTATATATGCACACTAGAGGATATAATGAGTATAAAAAAATGTATATTTTTTGTGATAGACAAAACAAAAGTAGGAATGAGAGGGGGTGACCCTGAATTAGAACTTTTAAATAAAGAGTTAAAATGGCAACTTAGATTAAATGCCAAAGAGAAGCCAGGCATTAATGACAATACATCTCTACTGTGTGTTCTAAAAAGGAGAGCAAAAGATGTTTAAATTCATTTATGTGGAGTTTATGCTTAATGGATATGTTTTTATCTGGTTCAAAGTGTTTATGATCTACCTTTTGCAAAGATTTGTTTCATTTTCCATTTTTACAACAGGTTAAAATTGTATTCCAGATATCTTATTTTGAACATTTTTAACTATTTTAACATTTTTACTATTTATTAAAGATTTTATTCTTCATATTGCATAATTTGACATGGTAGAAAATGATGTAATGATTGATTTTAAGATGTGTTCACTGACTCTGATGATGCCTTAATATTTTATCAGGCGAAAGTGCTTAGTCCATGAATTTTGTATGTTAATTTATTTCATGTTTTAATAGCATGAAAACATTAAAATGGGTGTTTTTTTTTACCACGGGCAGTGGTTTTCTTATTTTTCTGCTATTTGTGTTTTAAGTCACCTGTGTGGTGGTTTGGAGCAGCTATATTTCTTTTTTAATGCTTTGTTCAGATCTCTTGGATCAATACACATACTGATATCATTTGAGCTTTTCTTATGAGTTATGACCATGGAGGGTATCCATTCAGTAGGTTCTTCTAATGGGCAAATTACCCCTACCTGCACCATTCTGGCTAGCTCGGCTTTGACTCTGTGTTCTGCATAACTACTGAAACTTTCCATGCTGGTCTGATAACTGGGCAGACCTCCGGGTTTAACTTCATAGAGTACACAACTGGTAGTTTGCCTAATTGGTCTTCAGAATTATCAGCATACTCAAAAAAATAGTTTGAGCGAAATTTGACCTGTAGTCATTCAGGCTTACATGCTGAATTTCTTTAAGTGAAAGCCGTCCCCTTTACAAACTGTCTCTGAGGCCTAAAAATGACTGCATGTGTCTCTTAACTACGAAAAATTGCGAGTCATAGCTTTTCCCAGCAGAGTAACATGAAAACACTACGGAGCCTTCAGTTTGAATCTCTTCACCACCATAAGCAACAAGCCTTGCACACTTTGTCAAATCTAGTTACTCTGCAGCTTACTCTAGCAAATGTTTCTGCTGACATAACATTGCACTTTGAGCCAGTATCTGCTTTGAGCTCTATGGGACTCCCATTAATCCAAATAGTACAAAAAATGTCATTCTTTGCCCATAAATCTACTGCATTGATGGCTTCACCAAGCACAGCCACACCATCAACATAAAAAGTAGGGTCACAGTTTTCTAATCGATCAACGTGCCTCTTGGAATGCCCTCTCTTAATAAAAGAACATGCTTTATTTGATTTACAAAATCTTTTGAAATGATTCCACTTATTGCAGGAATGACGATGCTGACCAAAAACTAAGCACTTTTCTCTTTTGGGTTTGTGATTTACACCACAATTATGACAGTTGACTATGAAGCTGGGTGAGGGTACATGTTTTGATTTTGCTGACTCACCCTTATGCTTCACTAAGCATGCCATGGAATTTGCTGGAAAGGCTCAGGGTTTCCCAGGGACTGTTACAGAAACAGCAGTAGCTGCCATGTGCTTGGGCCCATTTCTTTTAACCATGTGCTGCATACCATAATCATGAGCTTTGTTGCTGTGCCTCCCACAGTTAGTCTCATTTGTAAGCATACTTGTGTACTTTTCTGAAAGCTCATATATCTGACAAATCTCAATGGCCTTATTTAAAGTTAAATCACTGTCTCAAAGCAAAATCTTTCTCACTGTGTCTTTATTAATACCACACACAAGCCGTTTTTTCATCAACTCATCTCTGAAATCATGAAATTTGCATGTTTTAGCCTTGTTTCTCAAGTCAGTTATATAGGCTGCAAAAGTTTCACGAGGCTTTTGATACCTTGTGTAAAATAAGTGCCTTTCCATTGTAATATTCATTTGGAGGTTACACATTTCTCTAAATTTATGTTTTAAGCACTCAGGGTCTTCCCTTGTTTCAGCCTTTACCACTACATGGCAGTCTCCTCCCTTCCCTGCTAACACAGCAGGTGTATACACAAATGAATGCTGTCTTTCAATGGTCTCTGAACCAGCTGAATTAAGCAGAATAAATAACTTTGTATGTGTGTCTTTGTCAGAAAAAGCAGCCTGCATTAAAATAACGTATTTCTATTCACTCTCCAATTTTCTGGAATATTGTTATCAAACACAAGTTGTGGGGGTCTGCAAAATCCTTCTGCCATGCTCAGGGATTATAGTAAAACAAAATGCAAAATTGACCCTTGTAATTATGTATGAACATTCACACACACCAGGTTCTTGCAATAATATTCAAGTGCACAATAAACTCTTTGAAATACTGTACTCTGCGAAATATGCTTTGAAGCAACTGTACCTTGCAAACTAGTCTTTGAAATAACTTTACTTTGTGAAATAACAGCACTGCAACACTGCACACACTTGCAAACACTTTGAACACTTTGGATACTTTGAATAGCTTTAGTTAATATGAAAAAGTAGCAGATAGTGAAACAATATGGTTGTTTCTCTTTTATTTGTACATTTTATGCAATACAGATATTGTTTCAAACATTTTCGTAATTATTTCGAATGCCGCAGTTTCGGACATTTTGTTTAATAAGAAATTTGTTTTGAGCATTCTAAGTGCTTTGTTTTATATTTGTAGTTAAAGAAATCATTTAAGCAAGTTTTAGTACTTGGAATTTGTTTCTGACCTGTTTTGTGAGTTGTTTGAGCAGTACAGATGATCCACTCCTGTATATTCCTCCAACTTTAACATTTGCCTCACAGCTGTAACTCTAGATCCCATTCTGACACCATGTCGGTCTTCTTATGTGCATTAAGAAGACATTGAGGATTGGGTGCTCATTTAACTAGTACATTAAACTTGAACTATCTAACTAACTGACTAACTACATACTTGCAGGCTCTTACTCTGGCTGCTCGCTCAAAATGGCACTGTTTCTTGCACATACTCAGTACTTACATGCATGTGCTTACTCACTGGAAAGCTTCTTAAAGGTATATCACACACTCTGATCTACAAAAATGTGATTCCTAACCCAGTTACACTCACATAAAACCCATTAAGCTCCTCCCTACACTTACCTCATTTTCTCCCAATCATTCTACTTTCCCATTTAACCCTTTCACCCCCACCCCCACCAAGCTTACGTCCCCTACCCTCTTAACCTCATTACTATTTCGACCTAACCCCCACCTGAAGATGTCCTAGGACAAATTAGTTTGTTATCAAACCTCATTTGTCCTGGTCCCCTTCAATGAACACACATCACACCAAATTACATTTAATGACCTTTATTAATCTTCGGTAAACATAACTTCATTGACCAATATTTCAATGTATTAATCACTGCATAAACATCCATATAACTGTTAACTAGGGCAGCATGTCCTTGCTCACCCTGACAAATCACAGCATAAACATCCATATGACTGTTAACTAGGGCAGCATGACCTCATTCACCCTGACCAAATAAGCAGCACCCTTACCCCTGCTCACTTACTCTACTTTTCAAGCAGCATTCCATTGCTCACTTCCATTTCCCACTTATTGAATTAGACATCCGACCAAATAAGCAGTGTTCTTAAATCCTTATCTCTGCTTGCTTACTTTTACTTATCAAGCAGTGCTCACTTTCATTTCCTAATTCATTGAAATGAACATCCAACACCAGAGGGGGAACAGAAGAGGGACAAGCCTGCTCCTCTTCTCCACCCACCAGCCTCACCAGGCAGTTACCCCGCCATCATACCAAACTTCCAACAAAACCTTCCAAAACAAATCTAACCGTACATCAAAAAGGTCGAAGCCAAACATCATTTGGTGTACTTCATCCTAACTGAACCAAATTGGATCCCCATCATCAATATCCCAAAGCCCTTTCATATAAATACCCAAAGCACCCAGTTGACTAAGCAGCTGGAATTAAACTGATGATCCCCTCTCCAACGTCAAAGTAATACCCATATCCTTGTAAAACCTCTGCAAGTCAAACATATCTTCACTTATCCCTACTACCAATGATAACTTTGTAGTTATTCTCAGTTTATTACCTTTCAAAATATGTCACCAAAACACTAAAAGCCCAATGCCATCCAATACAAACAAGCCCGACTGCATGCATACTTCCTAACTACAGTATCCTTTTGATATAATGACCAAAATGAGATTTCCTTTTCAACAGATCAATTTAATAGTAATCCATCCACCGTACACACTGCTATTAAGCAAAAACATCCAAAGATCAACATAGCATTTGCTGGCCACACACCACCCTCTTAATGAGTTCAATATAGCCATAAAGGCAATACCCTCCAGATTGTAACCCAATGAACCTCTATTTACCAAAACCAACCCTCCCAACTAAACGTATCTTGCCAATAGCTGTAGTCTGTCAGTTGTCACACTACCAAACCTTCCCCAGCCCTTAAAACATATGACTCACCATCCCAGATTTAGTAGAGTCACACCCATAACCCTGTTGCCTGTGCCACTATACTAATCAGAGCTAAATCCACCTTGACCAACTGAATTTCCTTACCCTGTTCCAAAGCCTAAACAAAAATTAACAAAATCCTGCAATGCCTCACCATATACCCTCCTATCAAAAGCTGTACTGGAATCCTGTTCCTAAACACAGTTTAACAAAATCCTGCAATGCCCCACCATATACCTTCCTATCAAAAGCTGCACCAGAATCCTGTACCATATCTGATCATTCCAAAACAACCTGATACACCTCTTCTGACAACACCAGGAGCCCATACCACTGCCCAATTGTCCAAATGGAAATTAAATGTTTCCCCCTACAACTTCTCCTATAAAACCTTCAATGCCAGACAAATTGCAACTCCAAATAGTAACATCCTTCCTCCAAACATTCTTTCATCCTATATATCCCTCCACCAAACATCCTTCCATCCTGCCACCCAACAAACCAACCCCCCCCAAAAAAAATATTCAAAATTCAGGAGCCTGATGAGGTCCATGACATCCTTAATTTGCCCTTGTATGGAAACTTTACCCATAATTTTTTTTTTTTTATTACTTAGCATCTGGTAAATCAAACAACCATGGTCTGTATCCAGTAACATCCCCTGAAACAATCCCTTGCTTAGCCTTCACACTTCTACTTAAATAATAGAACTCCATTCATCACACATCGCCACACACCTGCATACCTCATAATGCTCTATCAAACCCTTTTCCTAGTCTTAAAGTCCCACCCACTGCTGCCAACTCCAATGGAGAACAGTGCTAAACTCTCAAAGTAGGACAGGCAAATGGGCAACCCATCTGCATATCCTTGCCACAGAAAAATTCAACCCTACTACTATGTCCATAAAATGTGACCCAACCTCACTCTATTGTGACTCCACCCTACCTGTGGACAATCCCAAACCTGCTTCACCCTCCCTCTGAGGGACCTCATCCTCACCTGTACCCACACTACTCCCAGACCGCACTGACTCTGATGTGCCTTATTGAACACCTAATAAAAAAAGATTACCTGCAACCTCTTTGTGCACCACTCCAGTAGCAGGAACCTCCACTCCAGCAGAATCTATCATATTTCAAATCCACTTCTTTCAGACCACCAACTGATGCCAACTCTGTGCTTCCCCATCTATAACCTCATTGATCTACAAAAGAAAAAGAAAACTGTAAATCCTTTTCACATACACAAACCCAAACTTCTTAATGACATTAGGCACTGCCAAGGGCCCACCTTGTTCATCAACTTCACTGCCAGTACACTGCCCTGCCTCCACTAACTTCAGTAACCTGGTACTGCTCTATCCCCTGTCAAATCCTTTCTCAGCCAGCGAAGGAATATACTGCAGCAAAACAGTCTTATGCCACTGAACCTATGCATTTAAATGATATCTATTAATGCAGAACTTAAAGTGAGCTACCAAGTGAAGTATGTTACTACTAAACCCTGTGGATGAAGGATAATTTAAATATCAAAATACCAATACTGGAGTCACCTCTTGATTTACATACAAAAGCTTATACAGCACTATATAGAACAAGTTAACTAATTTCTTAAAACAGGTTTGGTAGCATTTCTATATGCAAGCACTACAAGAATTTCCCCACAGAAGCACTCTTACCCAAATTAAAAGTTTAAACAAAAATACATTTTAACCTGTTAGAAAGGGAGACCTTGGCAGCTTCTCAAATCTGCTGCTTTGTTGTACAAGTGGCTGTTAGCAACAACCTGTACACTACAAATAAAACTTAGGATGCTGAAGCAAGGAATAAAATACCTCCATAACATACCCATACCTGTCAAGTGTACTTCATCTCTAGGGACAGTCCTCATTTGGGTCATAAACCTTCATGTTCCTTGAAGTTGCACCCAAAATCATTTAAAATGGTTACTAACAAACTAATGCCAGACATTTGTGATCCAATCTTCTCACCCCCCACTCATGCGACCCACAACCATGACCAATCAAACCAAGGCCCAGCAGAGACAAGGACATTATTGTTGACTTGCTTTTCTCCTCCAACAGGAACAAGGGCAAGTTCTTACATGTGAACCCTAACCCAGATACACTCATATCAGCCCATTAAGCCCCTTCCTACACTTACCTAATTTCCTCCCAATCATCCTACTTTGCCATTTAATCCTTTCATCACCCCCAAACTAGCTTACTTCTTCTACCCTCTTAACTCCATTACTATTTCTACCTAACCCCCACCTAAAGATGTCCCTGGACAAATTGGTTTGTTACCAAACCTCAATTAACATGAAAAATGTCAAACCATCAGATCCAACTGCTCTTGTGATGCTAATGAAACTAAACAGTTTATCCAAAATTTCAGAAGTCATAATAGACATGATTCAGAATTTGCGAAGACCTCATTTGGCCTAAAAGCATCACAAGTGTTATTAGTGTAGGGGTACCCAGGAATCTTTTAGCCAAAAGCTTTGTCTCAATTACAGGGTTGTGATTTACACAAATTTTAGTCCCACATGGATTTCCCATCCAAGCTGTCTTAACTCATTACATCCGAGTAACGCCTCCAGGCGCATCTGCAGTTGACCTCCTACTGCGCCTCTAGGTGTCAAACATTGCTTGTTCACATTTGCATTAACACTTACAAAACGATACAACATGCAAGGTATCCGAATATTTTATCTTAAAGCATACATGATGGCAAACACAGTTGTACTGATGTTTGACCCATATCAATGAGTATTTGTTAGAACTGTAAGATGATAATTTCATTTTTAAAGGCTCGAGCCACGCCCACTAGGAGTTAAAGGTACACACTCAAAAGAGCTGTACTGGAGGGAATGAGTTAAGTATTTTAAAAAGGCTTTCTTATAAACAGTGGTAGGAGCCACAAGGTGTTTTTCCTTATACTTGCTAAGAGAAGATTGTAACATGATCCCTTCATCTATGGTACCTTTTCTTTAGCATCTCATCAGGTCTTCTTTTATAGGTTCTCCATAGATAGTTCTTTCTCATCCTAGCCTTGTTGATCTATTTTGTCTGTTTTCATGAGGTAGATTAAACCAAACAAATACAATTGTAAAGTAAATCACCTCAAAACTTGTAAAGTATCCTCCAACAATCATCAATTTAGACAATCTTTATATTATTCTCCCATTTCCAGTCATTTATTGTTTTGCTTATTTCAGTGTGATCTGCTCTAGAAAAAAGTTTTCCTTTGTCCAATGTATTCTTTAAACACTGCAAGGCAGCTTATCTTTAAATTCCCATGAAAACAAAGGTAGTCAGCTGCCAAAGTTATGTATATGTGTGACAATATTCTATACTAATATTTTCCTTCAGCCATACCACATCTAACATATGACCATTTCTATTCAGTTCTTTAATGATTTGTGAATAACCATTGGCATTACTTATCCAAATCAACTCACCCATAATACCTGGAATGTAAGCATCTCTAGTTAATGTTAGGCTCATTAATATCACATGCAATTAAGTTTGACTTGAAAATGCTCTGATAGGAGTCTACAGAAACTCTTCAGTTCTGTTTTATATTGGTTTGGAGAGTGAGAGAATAGCCCAATGTTAAAATGATTATGACTTCACTACATATTAATATTTATTGATTCTTGTTTCTTTCTATTACAAAGTAGTGAAGAATTCAGTGTATTCCTTATATAAACAAACCACCCTGTCATTTCTGTAAGTGACATTCCAGTAGAGCCACGTAACGGCAATGGCTTGTTACTTTTAGAATGTCAGGTTTCAGTGACCAGTACCACATCAAATTATATATGCAATTTCAATATATATTAAGAGATGAATAAAGGAAATAAAATGAAAGGAACAGAAATATGAGCAGGCTGAGTACGCAGAAAAATTCCTATGTATATATCCATGTTAATTTATGGGCTACGAAGCAAGAGCACCTCTGAGCTTTTCAGTTCAGGAAATCTGGTTTGCTGAAAAAAAAGTGTTAGTGGTGGCGCATGTTGCTACTGACCACACGTGTAGTCATGGAAAGAGACTGGCATGTATTTTTTACTTGTGGAGCTGGGGTACGTTTCATGATATTTACAGAGGGAGATGGTCATTTTGCAATTTACCTAAGCAACTTAATCATCTTACTCTAAGGATTATGAGATTGAGGTAGGTGTCTTAAAGTGCAGTGCTCTGTTAGTTGACTATATTGATAATGGGGTACATTCATACCTCTCAAAGTCATACATAAAAGTAGGCCAAAAAATAGGGACAATTTTTAAATATTGCTCTTACAAACTTAGAAAATTAATAGAATAACATATTTTGAATTAGCATGAATTTTATGAAGGGTATGAAGCCTGAAACCCAAATGTCTGTCATTATTTTCTAACTTCAGTCTTAAAAGATTTGCCACTAGTTTGCCAGAAAACAATAATTTTATGAAAAATGGACCAAAAAGATGAGGCAAAAATCTGGATATTCTGTAAATATCTGTATAGTTGAGAGGTAGCGCATTAGTTCTGAGTGCTTTTCTTGGTGAATTTTTTTCTTTATTTCACTCTCTTTCTCTTTTCATGAATTTGCTGACCCCAGTTTTCATTCCATTATATAACCTTGATATGACTAGCTTTAGTCAGTAACATTTTTGCTTCTTAGAATTTTTGTGAACTGTGCATCGACAATTTTATTCTGGATTCTGAATTACTGACTCTCTGGTATATTCTGTACATTAGAAAATGATTTAATGCTAGCATACTGTATGCATCATATCAAAGAGAATTTGTAAAAGTTTTAGTCCTACTGCATGTTATATATCACTTGCTACCTCAAAGAAATCAAATATTTTAAAATATTTCTAGACCAACCTACCCACCTAACACCCTAGCCAAGCACTTATCTCAATGGTCAGAGGCCACTATCTTAACAATTACTGTCACTGTTAATGCTTTACTTTTATGCCTCCATTTCTTGATATAAGCTCTACAAGCTTATCTACAACAATAATTCATGAAATCTTGTTATTTTATTTGTGTCTATCTTACACTGTAATCAAAAACAATAAATATTTTATTCTCATTTTCCTAGTCACAGAGAATATTCTTACACAGAGGCAAAAACATAGTACTTCTGAAGGGCAAACCACTTAGGCCCTTCATTTTGAATTATCTTCTGTTTCTTCTTTCTCCCTTTCCACTTTCCAAAAAAAAAAAATTTCTAAGCTTGTTTCATGCCTTTCCTGTAACTAGTTTAGTCCAGATACAGATTTGCTGTAACCAGGACTGTTGCTTCTGAGCCCCCAAAACCTTTCTGTGTTGGAGGGAAGCCTTCTAGCTTATCAGTGGGAGCGGCAAGCACTCAAGAGTGGTTTCTGGCCTAGAAATTGTAGTTTATTGACCATTTGAGCAGTTTTTCCGTCTTTTTCAACTTTCTGGTTTAAAAGCCTGCGTTTGTACTTGTTTCCCACCTTTACTGTAACTAGTCTAGTCCAGATACAGATTTGCTGTATCCAGGACTGTTTATAAGCTTCCAAACCCCCAAGCCATTCTGTGTTAGAGGGAAGCCTTCTAGCTTATCAATGGGAGTGATAAGCACTAGGTAGCCTATCTACCACAAGAGTGGTTTCTGGCCCAGAAATTGTAGTCTACTGGCCTGGTTTAATAGCCTGCATTTGCATTTGTTTCCCACATTTCCTGTAACTAGTCTAGTCCAGATACAGATTTGCTGTATCCAGGACTGTTTGTAAGCTTATGAACCTCCCAAGCCTTTCTGTGTTGGAGGGAAGCCTTCTAGCTTATCAGAGGGAGTGGTAAGCACTAGGTAGCCTATCTACCACAAGAGTGGTTTCTGGTCCAGAAATTGTAGTTTATTGGCCATTTGGCAGTTTTTCCATCTCTTTCAGCTTACTGGTTTAAAAGCCCTGCATTTGCACTTGTTTCCCATCTTTCCTATAACTAGTCTAGTCCAGATACAGATTTTCTGTATCCAGGACTGTTTGTAAGCTTCTGAACTCCAAGCCTTTCTGTATTGGAGAGAAGAATTATAGCTTATCAGTGGGAGTGGCAAGCACTAGGTAGCCTATCTACCACAAGATGCAGGTACAGATTCTTAGTTTTAGCAAATTAATTTGCTTATTCGTGCTCAGCACTTGTTCAAACCTTGTTGTTAGCACTAAATAAGCTAAAAATTACTACAGCACTCAACCTTCCTCTTTACCTAGAATAAAACAGTATTTGTACTTACTTTCTTCACTTGCTAGAGAAAAACAGCTATTATACTCACTTTCCTCACTTGTTTAGAGGAAAACAGTTTTTTATTCAGGCATGTCCAAGGGTCAGTTCCCAGTGTTCTCTCCTGTCTATCTGATGAATCTGGGCATCTTGAGTCAATGTAGCAATCGCCTCGTACACAGACAACCCTCTCCTCCTACCACCCAATACCACAACCTGTGAGAAATGCACTTATCTAGCCAAACTAGTGGTAAAGCTCTCTCCAAAAAAGACTGAACTTGACAGTCAAGAGGAGAAGGTAAACACTTGCACCACATCACACTTATCACATAGTCCCACTAAACCTATACCACCAAAATCCACACATAGAAACACTAAAACATTTGCAGAGGCTTTCAATAATAATCTGCTCAAGCAACAGAGACCTCCAAGGCAGAAACGCAAGCAACCTCCACACCCTAACACAACCCAAATGACACATAGCCCACAGACTCAGTGTGCCAATAAACCACAGTCCATAAGGCAAACCAACGTACCCAACACACTAGTCATAGGTGACTCTATAGTCATGCACACTGATGTCCCACTCACCAGGCTAAACAAGGAGAAGGTTACTGTCAGC
The DNA here is from genome assembly GCF_019279795.1 of Protopterus annectens. Classification (NCBI taxonomy): domain Eukaryota; kingdom Metazoa; phylum Chordata; order Ceratodontiformes; family Protopteridae; genus Protopterus; species Protopterus annectens. The sequence continues at coordinate 4,978,667 of NC_056736.1, read as the reverse complement.
TGCCTGCCAGGTGCCAGGATCCACCACATAACCCATGCACTCAGGTCACTCCACAACAAGTACAAATATGACTCTATCATTGTCCATGTTGGTGTGAACGACCTGAGATGTACCTCCCTGGACTACATGAAAAGAGACATGGAAGAACTCTCTGACCTTGTAGCCCAGGTGGGTATGACCCTAGCCCTGAATAGCATCCTGCCATCGCCCAGAATGATACCACAGTACAAGAACAAAATGATTGACTGCAACAATTGGCTAAGCTTCTGGTGTCATTCTAAGGGGATCCAGTATCTGTCTGCCTGAGATGACATGGTCAACAGACCATGATGCTTTGTCAGAGATGGTCTGCACCTGTTGCCCCTGGGATTTCGGATACTGGCTAAGGCTCTTGCCACCCCTATAGTGCCTTTTTTAGGCAAGGTTCAAATGACAAATTCACCACCATAACCTGAACAGTCAAGCAAAAACTGAGGGCAATGCTAGAAGTCTAAATCTCAAAATGCACTCACTTGAGACACTACTTAAAATGGAGAACACTGATATCTGTGCAGTGACTGAGACCTGGTTCAAGGCTCTAGAGAACACCCCTGCATTACCAGGCTATAAGTCATACCACACTTTTTGGCCATTTAACCTGGACCAGAACACAAAGGGGGAGGTGTGTCCATATTCATTAAGGATATCCAAACCTCCAGGCTAGTTGCGCAGCATAATGCATCCGAGGTTATCCAAGTGCAACTAACTCTGGGCAAAACTGCAATCCAAATTGTAGCTTGCTACTTGAAAAAATATATTGAGCTCTCTCTCTGCTGCTTACTTCTTGCTCTTGCTGTGGGATTTGCTGGCTGGATTCTGCTAAAATTCAAAGTCTAGTTATATTTGCATTCACAATCTGTCGCATACAGAAACTTGCAGAATATACACTAATGAGAGAATATACTTTGCAGCACCTGTCTTTAAGAGCAGTAACCAATAACTTTTATAATAAACCAAACTGGACAAACGTTGCAGCTTAAAAGTACTGTTCCAACTTTACTTCTCATATAGTACAGATGATGTGAGAGATATAACATTTACCTCAGGACTAATGAGTCCCTACCATACCCCTAACATAACTAGATTTAATACAGACTTTTTATACATATTTTAGTTAAACACACACCCTCTTGGTTTTGGAAAGATACTGCCTTGATGACGCAAATGCTAACACATCTGTTCTTGTGCAAATGCTGATAAGTAAACTGTCTTCAAGGAAACGCCTTGTGGATTAGAAAAGCACATTTTTAAACTTTCTTAGAAAAGCATGTCCTGTTGTCCAGTGAAAGCAGATTACATTCTTGTCACGTCTGTAAGAAGTCAGCTTTCTTGATGTGTGTGTGTAATACACTTATAAGCAAGTTCCTTATTTTTTTAAGCCACAGTCATTTAGTATGGTTGCTGATCACATATTACTAAACTCTGTTTCTGCATTTAAGCAAGCTTTTTCTTTCAGCATATTTAATATCTAACACTACTGATCCTCCACCATGCCGCAGGATTCCCACTCCTCTTTTCCTGATATACTGGAAAATATTAGGGTTCAACCAAACACCCTAATAATGGGCGATTTCAACTAACCCACCATTAACTGAGAAAACTACTCATGTACCAACTCCTTCGCTCAACGCTTTCTGGAATTAATTCACAAAGCATTCTATAGCTATGTCAAGAATCTCAATGTTAATTCTCAGATCTGCTCTGAGTTACAGCACAATGGCATGAAAATTACAGAACCAACTGATATGGTCAAAATCCTGGCAGATAGGTTCAGTGCTAACTTTACCACTCTTTCACCCCCCTAAATGGCCCATATCTATACAGGAAGAATGCAGAGTCCCTGTAATCACATCTATGCAGATAAAAGCTTCACTCTCTAAAACCAAAAACACAGCATCCATGGGACCGGACAACATCTTAGGCTGCGTTTTACATGAACTTCAGAATGTACTGGCTCTCCACCTAAGCACCATGTTCAATCATAGTCTCACATGAGGTTTTGTGCCCACTGAATGGTGCACATCAACAGCTATCCCACTCCACAAAGGGGGAGCCACCACTGATCTTGGGACCTATCACCCTATTAGCCTGACTAGCCTGATCTGCAAGGCCATGAAACGTATCCTCATTGAACTCATAAACAAAGATATTGGTAACCTGCAAACTCTGGACCCCACCAAGTTCGGGTTTGTGAAAGGCAGATCATGCCTTCTGAACCTGATCGACATCTATGAGGCAGTCACCAAATCCGTAGATGAGGGTAAGGTGGTTCACACAGCCTATCCTGACCTCTCCAAGGCTTTCAACACCATTCCCCATTCTGGAATTATAGCTAAACTCACTAAACTAGGTATAAATCCCTACGTCAAAAGATGGGTTGCCAACTGGCTCACTGACAGAACCCACACTGTAAAAGTTGCAGACTCCAAATCTGACTTCAAACCAGTGACAAGTGGAGTACCACAGGGTTCAGTCCTGGAACCTCTCCTGTTTGGTATCTACTTCTCTGAAGTACAGGCTAACATATAAGGCCTCTGGCTAATGAATTTTGCAGATGACTGCAAACTAGGAGGCATAGTCGAGTCCCCAAATGATGTAGACATCCTTCAGAAGGGCCTCACTGAGACAGATGCCTGGTGTCAGAGACATGGCCTCAAGCTCAATGCCAAAAACTGCATTGTCATCCCCTTTGGTAAAAACTCTGTACCCATGAACTACCACATAAATGACAGTCTTCTTAACTCCAAATGTGTGATAAGAGACCTTGGGACCCAGGTGGACAGTAGTCTCTCCTTTAATAATCACATCGCCACAGTAGTCAGGAAATCCTTCTATGTGGCACACCTCATCACAAAAGGGTCCTCATCTCATCAGGAAAAAAGAGGTCATTGTTCCCCATTACTCATCACTCATTAGACCCATTATAGAGTATAACGCCCCTTTTGGAATGTACCTCACAAGACATCTGTAGCAGCTGAAAAGGCCACAGAAGTACCTCACAAAGAGGATTACTGGCCTCAAACAGATGCCCTATACTGACCATTTCAAAAAACGCCAGCTTTACTCTGTAGCATATCGCCTACTCTGAGGAGATCTCTGCCTTACGTACAAAGCTATGTTAAGCCCAGAGCTGTTGGACATGCTACACCTTAAGAAATCCCAATCCGTCCAAGCTACACACTCTAGGGACCTAAACCTTGTCACCACAATAAACAGGACATGCTGGAGGGATAGATTCCTGTCCCAGAGACTTCCTATACTTTGGAACAAGCTACCCATCTATGTCAAGCAAAGTTCCTCATTAGCACTCTTCAAGAAAAATCTTGATGAGTGGATGGGAAATAGGAAATACATCCTGGGGATCACTTCTGTGGCTCTTCTCAACAGGGGCACAGAAAATTAACTTTCTTGGGTGGCGAAAGCCAGGGAACCTTGTTGGCTAGGCTTACTTAGGCCCTTGGGATGATAGCCTAGTTCCTACCTATGAACCTAAGCATAGGTTCATACAGATATAGTAGGCTGTCTCCTGACAATTATAAGTTTTACTAATAACCAGAGGTCAGAATAAAACCCATACCTTCTATTTGTGAGGTGCCACAACTGGATTAAGAGATCTAGGCCCTTTTGGTGTTCATGCTCTGACACTAAAAGTCACACAAGCAAACACAGGAGCATACCTATATATGCACAAAAACAAATGGAGACATGCATATATCTGATAGATATTCATCTATCTACCTAACAATATATTTATCTAGATATCTATATCTATTTATATATGTACACACACAAGTATATATATATATATATATATATATATATATATATATATATATACGTACATGTGTGTGCGTGTGGGTGTGTGTGTGTGTGTGTGTGTGTGTGTGTGTGTGTGTGTGTGTGTGTGTGTGTGAGTGCGCATATATGTATACAAAAATATATATTCATATACCTGTAAGTGTGTGTGTTTGTGTGTGTGTGCGTGTGTGTGTGAGTGCGTATATATGTACACAAAAATATATATGCATATACCTGTGTGTGTGTGTGTGTGTGTGTGTGTGTGTGTGTGTGTGTGTGTGTGTGTGTGTGTGTGTGTGTGTTTGTGTGTGTGTGTGTGTGTGTGTGTATAAGTTAAATTTCTGAGGATCAGCTTGGATTATTTCAAAAGCAAGGCTGTCTTTCCGAAGAGATGTAATATACTCTACATCCAAGAGTCCAGCATGTTAATGTACTTTATCTACATTGTGTTACCTTTGAATATTTCCACTACTTGAGGTACAGCAATCTTGCAGATTGCATATGCAAATAGTAAAAGTACTTAGGGCATCTTGGTTTTATGGTACTGAAGTAAGTTTGACATTTGCAGTATTTGTTGAATAATCATTTGTTTTTTTAAAGTTGTGAGGCTAACAGTCACTGTTTTTGCATTACTGATAAGAATTGCTAATTTCTCAGTTTTTCCCCCAGTGTCAAAAATGTGCTGATCATTAAAAAACTCAATTCACTGAAATACTTTTTAATTAATTAAATTAATTAATTAATTGTTAATTTAAGCAAGATTATGTATGTTAGTCTTAAAGAAAATAGTAAAGAGGTCAAAATATGTTTGATAATCAGATGTTGCTGTTCCCTATGATTTGTTTTGGTGATCTTATTCAAAAAGTAACTGTTCTTGTAAAGAGTGTGAAGTGATGTTTCCTATCTAGTGCATAGTTGTGCAATAAAAATGCATAACATTAGGTCTTAATGTGGTATTATTTCTGCTGTTTTGATACACTAAGAATTAACTTTTCCTTGCCTAAAATAAGACCAGTGGTAGTTTGTGAAGTGCAGACTGGATAGCAAACTTCTCTCTCTCCACTTTAGTGATATTTTCTAAAAGCAAGCTTTTTTCCTGCATGAGAACTAATTGCATGTATATTCACACATGCAGTAAATGTGAAATGTGATTATTCAGAACTTTCCAACTTGGAAATTGTTCTTTAAATGTACAGAAGCCTTATGGAGTACCTTTCATTGTCAACTCATCTTCTTTGAAATTATTTATTCTAACATTCTAGGTTTTACTCGTATAATTGGGGAAGCATCTAAAAGAAAAAAAGGACTATATATAGATAATCGCATGTTTTAGACAGGCATAGAGTGAAGAAAAACAATGCACTTAGTGAGCATTCATTTGCACTGCAAAGGTCTCTGCTCATATGGATCCTGTCACCAAAATGACTTGTATAATACACTACAGGAGTAAAACTGGTACATATCAAGAGGAGACAGTTAAACAAAGACCCTTTAAACTTCACTACTTCTCTCACCCAACATGAATAGCTTCAAATTTGCAGTACTGAATTTTTCTCCTAATTTACAAATATGCTTCAAAATTCAGTTTTATTGGTAGAATGGTCATTGCACACAAGGCACTGGCATTCATAATGTGACACTATGCATATCTTTAGGTTACAGTCATGGTAATTTAAGGAGTCTAGACAGAGGACTAAGTGAGATCAGTTGTGGCTATCATGACTCTCTATTTTCTGACACAAGTCTTCAGGACTGGCTGAAAGTGCTGTGTAAATCCTAGCCATTGAATAAGTCAGTTGATTAAACCCCAGCTATTGGGTCACACCTAAAATAAGTTTTACCATGTTAACAGATATGAAATAAACAGACCACTTTATAATGCACAGTACAACATTACAATAGCATAAGAAATCTAAATAGCACAATACAATGAATGTTGCATTATGCAATGTAATGAAGTCAGAGCTAAGAAGCCTTTCCTAAAAAGATGACTCAAGCCATAATATTGTAACACTCTTAAGTCTTTTATTAAGTTCAGACATAAGACATCACTATGTAGTAGGTTCACATTAATAGGAACTGTGTGTATGTTATTTACTAAAACAATGTAAGTAGGCTTTAAAGGCAAGCTGTCATGTTATTGTAATAAGTTAATGCATCTATTGTTTGACAAACTGTCAGGGTCTACATTTTTAAGCGTTTCAAAGGGTTTCAAAAATTTCACTACTTTATATGTAGACATAATTTATTCTGAAAGAATGGCTCCTGATCTTGATTTTGTAATGTAACAGCATCCCCTAGAAGGTAAAGTGGAGGACAAAAAGAATGTCTGAAAGATTTTGTAAAAGTTTCTTAATGTCAGATTAAGATGCTTAGTTTTAGCACACCTTAGATGCCAGGGCTGAATCAGAGAACACTGGATCATATTTTCTAATTGCCCTTCAGTCTGGCGCTTTGCTTTTAAATTTGCATGCAGTGATGTTTCTATCTCTCACTATGTATATGTATCAACTTGCTTTTATGTCATGTATGTACAAGTTAATCATGGGAACATGAAACAGAAATAAGGTAGTGGGTAGGTCCACAGACTTTGTGTAAATATTCAGAGAGACAGCAGACATTTCAGTGACTGACCTTCATTAAGACTACATATGAATTTATTAAATTTTATTTTATATTACTAGTCCATTACTTCACTATTTTAATGCTGCACAATGCCTACCATATGACTTGCACAGGTTGTTATACATGTTTTCAAAAAAGTGCACAAATGACAGAACTGGTACAAAATTAACATGGTTCAGGATGCAAACACTTTTGAATATATAGCAAGTTGGTTAGCATAGCATAGTAAAATGCATATAATATGTTTGCATGTTAACCAGTCTTTTTATTATTAGCTTCAACATTTTGGCTCATTATTTCTCACTATGCTTTGCATGTACTATTTAGACAGTGTCACTTCTGCGGAGCTGTATTAGTTTCACTAGAATGGAAAACTTCAGCTGACAGATGCTTGCTTTACATCTACTTTATGAGTAAATCATTCATGTGAGAGATTTCTGCACTCAGTCAAAGGAAACTAACAACATACTTGGTAAGTGGGTCTTGGAAGTCCAATTACCACTTTAACAAAACAGCAGCATAATTTGTATTCCACATGACATACAATCACAGTAGCCAAGTACACTGATTATTCCAGCAATTAACCAATCAGCATTAATTATTAAACATCACTGCTGAAATACTACAGTCATGGCAGATAACAAACAGAATGCATTAGACCACCTACAGCAACTTAAAAAGCTTCTCAATGCAAAATCAAAATATTTTTAACAGTACATTTGTATGGCATACTTGCATTTTGCTGTGTAAAACATAATATGAAATAAGATCCCACACAGCTTCAAAAGCAAATCTATAAATGTCTTTGTTTTTACAAATATGTATTTTTAACTCCCCAGATGACTTCAGTAAGATTGCTAAGCATGCTTGTATGGCAAACTGTGTGAGACCAAACTTCAGATTTTTTACTTAAACACGAGTGTGGTGAGTGACTTTGGTTTAGATGAATTATATTGCTGCTTTTTCAATACTGGTGGCATGACCAGAATATATAGTAAGCAGAATTGTGACAGACGTGGTTATAAATAAACAAATGAATAAATACTCACAATCTGAAAATATTGCCTTGGTTGTTATTCTTGCTTCTACATCAGCTGTCTTCTCTGAGAAAGTTATTATTGTGTACATGTATCACAGCCTGCAATTACCTCTCTCTTTTAGTGGTAACCATTGTGACCTCTTTCCATATCTTGCTATGTGTCAACCCAGAGGCAGGTTTCATTGTTATGTGATGTAGTCTTACTTCCTTACCCTGAGACTTAATCAACTTAGTGATGTAGATTTCAATCACCAAAGAACTCATTTTTTTTTCCTTCCACTACCTCAAGCATAATTTACTGAGTGCTTCCTATCTGCAACTATTACCCTCCATTTCCACCATCTCAGACTTTTGCACTATTTATGATGGTTCCCTTACTTAATGTGGTTTGTTGTTCCCATGTGGCTTAGAACTCCCTTGTGTGCACTTGCCTTCTGTTTTCTTTGTGGTGTTGGTTCTTTCTTCATTTCCCCTGATCTCTTGCAATGGCTTCCTACTCCTGTACCCCCAAGTTGACTTTCTTTTGTTTGTCTTCTGTTTCATGCATGCATCTCTAATTTTCCCTCTTCACCATTCTGTGTGGCATAGCACTTGCCTGCACTCCTTTCAAAATGTATTGTCCATTTTCTCATGTCCTCTGTGTCTCTTCTCCTATCTTTTCTATGATCATCCTAATTAGCAGATTCCTGTCCAGTTCCACAACACACTTGTGTATCCCATTATCCAGTCTACTGCCATCTCAAGCTGTCACATTTTCTTCTCATCAAAATGAGGGTAATGAAGGATATCCATAAAAATTAAAAAAAAAAAAAAAGAACAGTAAGTAGTGCTCCTGAAAGTAAGAGCATGGAGAATGATAATGATGGTTGGTATTTTGGTGCGGATATGATGAGCTGTGGTTGGCAGCTAATGTTAAGAGAATTTTGATATGTTATGCAGCCATATCAAGAGTATTATTCATTGCAAAAAAATGTAAAGGTGCAGAATACACACCCATAACTGCCATCCATTGTCAGGGTATTTTGAGAATAATAATATGGCAATCAAATGAAAATGGAACACTGAAGGATCACTTGTTATGCAAAACATTTAATGGGTGCTGTGAAAATATAGTTGTATACTTCACAGCATTATGACTGAGCTTTGATGTTGACAGCATAACCACATCATGGTAATGGGGGACTGTTTCTTCCTTTCAAATATACCATGCATAGATGTAATTATGCTTGGATACAGACAATAAAATGACCAGGGACATGCAGGATACACTTTGTACACTTGAGGCTGACACCAGACACACTGTGATACTAGAGGATGCACATTTTGCACTATCCCAGACATTGATATAATTGTGCTCATGCATTTCATGAGAAGCACTATGGCACTATGGTTTGGAGCACATTCACTCTACAAGTTTGATTCACTGAAGTGGGTGTGGTTGCAGATTGGCACTAGAAGTGCTCTGGGCTCTGTGGCACATTTTCTGCACTCAGAGTACCTCAAGCAATAAAGTGACCACACTTTGATTCTGGAAGCAGAAGTGCTATCGGACAGTAAGGCATGTTTTCTGCACTACCATTAGCCATCTGGTGTCATTGTACTTTGAATATGTCAGCAGCAGGATTGTGGGACAGTGAGGTATACTTTCAGTGTTTAGGTTTTCCACTGGAATGCTATGAGTACATTTGGACATGGGTACCAGAAGTGCAGTGGCATTGGTAGGTGCATTTCAGACATCCAAAGCATCTCTGACATTGAAGTGACAGCAACTGAAGTTTGGCATCAGAAGTCTTATTATTGAAGTGTCTCAAAGATTGTCAAATCTGCACTTGGAGGGTAGTGTGAACTTTAGACTCTGCAGGTATTTTAGAGTACAATCTGTGTGCTAGGGATATAACACCCATTGATGTTGCTGCAGTTAGACGCTGGTAACAAATGTAGTATGGAACAGTAGGGTACACTTTTTGCTCACTCCAGATATATCAGACTTTGATGTGACTGCACTTGGAGTGAGCTATTAAAAGCATAATGGGACTAGTAGAGGACATTTTCTGTTTTCTGATTATCTTAGATGTACCTTTGCCTATGCCGTACTGCAGCAAATGCAATGATATGGGCTCACTGTTTCCTCTTAGTGATAGTGCAGGCTTTCCAAATTGATTTACTTAACAGTGCATTTTTGTATTCACTGTGCCTTGTTTCATGATGCTTTTTCTGCTCAGTTCATGGATAGCACATGAATATACTCATTATACATTGTTTTAAGATGCATTGTTACTCCTTGAATGCCTGCTGGTGTGGTGAAATATCTTCAGGAGTCTCTGAAATGCACAACAGAAGTACCGAATGCACAACCCTTTCTCTTGTGTACTTTGGTTTACATCTAAGTATTGTCTAGACTCACTAATTGCAAATAATTGTCACTGTTGCTCCAACTCTTTCAACTAGTTAAGCAATTCTGGGTGTTGGGAAGGCAGGTTATACTATCTGTCTGCTGGAACATCTCCCTGTTTGTGAGCATGTACATGTTGGCTGTCAGACAACAATTTATCTCAGCACTTACATCTACCTTTGGTCACTCTTGTGGTAGAGGCTCTTCCCCATACAGGACTTCTGCTTTCTGTAGGGTGTGTCGTACAATCAGACAACTTATGCAGCTCTGATTTTCCTTCATTGCAGTTCTTTATCCACAATAATAATCAAGATGGTTGCTACAGAACATGCATACAGATATGTTTAATGATATGTGACATTATTATGATTCTTATGTCCATCGTAATTTCAACATTTTTAAATGTTGGATCAGTTTATTTTCTGCAGAGATATGCAAGTATTTGGAGTTACTAATCTTTATTATATGATTATAACAGCAACATTTAAACATCCATACACACATATATTTGTGACCATGCATGATTGCATGCAACTACATGAACATATATGCATGATTTATGGCCCAGTTCAAGTGTAGCACTTGTCTGGCCTTCTTTTAAGGAGGTTTAAGGCATTAAACAATGGATACTCTGATTTGCATAGACCTTTTTTGCTTTTACCTGTGTGGTTTTGATGTATGGCCTTTTTAACCTGTCAGTTTGTTAAGTTAAACAGCTACATGCAGATCTAAACATATGGCAATATAATGTGTTCTGGGTACACTCACTGCATAGTTAATAAACACCTGCCCAGCTGCATGTGTCAGTGTTTAAATATGTACTAAGAGGTGCAAGTATACTTTTGAGAAAATAAATACAAATTTACCACTCTGTATAGAATCAACATCCATACACAGAAAAAGGACTACTTCATTTAAATGACAGTGCATCACACACGTCTTGCACCAAACTAGTTTTTTGCAGAACATTACATGCTCAGTGTGGCATCAGTTTGCAAACTGTGCATGCATGATTGGTTGCTCTGTTTCATTGTGTCTGAACTGGCATATTGGTTTATAGTTTTAGCCATCCTTGTATGTTGAAATTGAACTAACCAATTTAATGATTTTGCAAGCCATTTCATATATACTCATCTATATCTTATCAATATCTACCCAAACTTTAATATCCATATATTTGAATACATATATTCATCCATCAATCCATCCATCCAAAACACCTTTTCCCATTTTTGCATATGGGGTTGGAGTTTCAGATCAGCACTGACAATCATCTAGAGCAAAGGTTTGCATCACCAGGTGGCTAGCGCTGCCGCAGTTGTCCTTCCACACCACACATTCACATGCAATCTTACACCTATGGCTAATTTAGAGTGCCCAGTCCACCTACTGCATGTCTTTGGAATGTGGGAGGAAACCATAGCACCCATGCAAATGTAAACCCAGGAAGGACATGCAGACTCCGCATAAAAGGCACCCCAATCCAAGAATCAAACTAGGGAACCTCTTGCTATGAGGTGTGAAAATGGCATCCACTGTACCACTGTGCCATCCCCCCCCCCCCACACACACACACAAGTGTGTATGTGTTTATATGAATGCATACAGTTATACATACATACCTAGATACATACATATGTGTATGTCCTAAAGACACACTGAAGCCAGTCATCATCTTCTTTCGGCTGTTCCTGTTAGGGGTCACCACAGCGGATCACCAGTTTCCATTTCTTACTGTCCTCTGCATCTTGTTGTGTCACACCAACCACCTGCATGTCCTCTCTCACCACATCCATAAACCTTATCTTAGGCCTTCCTCTTTTCCTGTTACCTGGTAGCTTCATCCTTAGCATCTTTTTCCCAATATACTCAGCATCCCTCCTCAGTATATGTCCACACCAACGTAATCTTGCCTCTCTGGCTTTGTCTGCAAACCTTCCAACCTGAGCTGACCCTCTAATATACTTATTCCTAATCCTGTCCACCCTCGTCACACCCAGTGCAAATCTTAACGTCTTTAACTCTGCCACATCCAGCTCTGACTCCTGCCTTTTTGTCAATGCCACTGTCTCCAACCCATATAACATAACTGGTCTCACTACCCTCTTGTAGACCTTCCCTTTCACTCTTACAGGTACTCATCTGTCACAAATCACTCCTAACACTCTTCTCCATCCACTCCATCCTGCCTGCACTCTCTTCTTCACCTCTCTTCCACACTCACCGTTACTCTGAACTACTGACCCCAAGTATTTAAACTCATCCACCTTCACCACCTCTACTTCTTGCATCCTCACCATTCCTTTATCCTCCCTCTCATTCACACACATATATTCTGTCTTAGTCCTGCTGACCTTTATTCCTCTTCTCTCTAGAGAATATCTCCATCTCTTCAGGGTCTCCTCCACCTGTTCCCTACTCTCACTACAGATCACAATGTCATCTGCAAACATCATAGTCCACGGGGACTCCTGTCTGATCTCGTCTGTCAACCTGTCCATCACCATTGCAAATAAGAAAGGGCTCAGAGCTGATCCTTGATGTAACCCCACCTCCACCTTAAACGCATCCGTCACTCCCACTGCAGACCTCACCACTGTCACACTGCCCTCGTACATATCCTGTACCACTCTTACATATTTCTCTGACACTCCTGACTTCCTCATACAATACCACAACTCCTCTCTAGGCACCCTTTCATATGCTTTCTCTAAGTCTACAAAAACACAATGCAACTCCTTCTGACATTCTCTGTACTTTTCCATCAACACTCTCAGAGCAAACATCACATCTGTAGTGCTCTTTCCTGGCATGAAACCATACTGCTGATCACTAATCATCATGTCCCTTCTTAACCTTGCTTCCACAACTCTTTCCCATAACTTCATGCTGTGACTGATCAATTTAATTCCTCTGTAGTTACTACAGCTCTGCACATCACCTGTATTCTTAAAAATCGGTACCAAAACACTTTTTCTCCATTCCTCAGGCATCCTCTCACTTTCTAAGATTTCATTAAACAATCTGGTTAAAAACTTCACTGCCATTTCACCTAAACACCTCCATGCTTCCACAGGTATGTCATCTGGGCCAGCAGCCTTTCCATTCTTTATTCTCTTCATAGCTGTCCTTACTTCCTCCTTGCTAATCCATTTTACTTCATGATTCACTATCCCTACATCATCCAACCTTCTCTCCCTCTTATTCTCTTCATTCATCAACCCCTTCAAAGTACTCTTTCCATCTCCTCAACACACTCTCCTCGCTTGTTAGTATGTTTCCCTCATTATCCTTTATCACCCTTACCTGCTGCGCATCTTTACTAGCTCGTCCCTCTGTCTAGCCAATCGGTACAGGTCCTTTTCTCCCTCCTTAGTGTCCAACCTTTCATACAACTCTTCATATGCCTTATCCTTAGCCTTCGCCACCTTTCTCTTTGCCATGCACCTCATCTCCTTATACTCCTGTCTACTTTCTTCATCTTTCTCTGACAATCCCACTTCTTCTTTGCCAACCTCTTTGCCTTTATAAACTCCTGTACTTCCTCATTCCACCAATATATCTCCTTGTCATCCTTCCTCTGCCCCGATGTGAAACCAAGCACCTTTCTAGCCGTCTCCCTTACTAGCTCTGCGATAGTTATCCAGCTATTTGGCAACTCTTCACTGACACCCAGTGCCTGTTTTAACTCATCCCTGAACTCCACCTCACAATTACACTTTTTCAATTTCCACCATTTGATCCTTGGTGCTGCCCTCACACTCCTCCTCCTCTTCTTGATCACCAACATCATCCTACAAACCACCATCCTATGCTGCCTAATTACACTTTCTCTGTCACCACTTTACAGTCTCCAATCTCCTTCAGACTGGCCCTCCTACATAAGATATAACCCACCTGTGTGCATCTTCCTCCACTCTTGTATGTCAACCTATGATCCTCCCTCTTGTTAAAATACGTATTCACGACAGCCATGTACATACAGCCGAGTGACGTCTCCAGGTGCATCTGCAGTTACCTCCTACTGCTCCTCTAGGCGTCAAATATTGATTGTTCATATTTGCATTAATAATTCCAAAACCATGTTACATACAAGGTATCAGAATATTTTGTCTTGAACCATATGTGATGGCAAACACAACTCTATTGATATTTGACCTCTTTCAATGAGAGTTTTCTAGAACTGTAAGGTGATAACTTAGTTTTTAAAGGCTTAAGCCACGCCCACTAGGGGTTAAAGGTGCACACTCAAAAGAGCTGCTCCGGAGTGAATGGGTTTCGCAAAATCCACTACCATCTGACCTTCTGCATTCTTTGTTTAACAACATACATACCCCTCACTTCCTCATCCCCTCTGTTCCCTTCACCATCATGCCCATTGAAATCTGCTCCAATCACCACTCTCTCACCCTTGGGTACAGTCATCACCAATTCATCCAATTCACTCCAAAATTTTACTTTCTCATCCATTGTACACCCAACTTGTGGAGCATATGCACTAACAACATTCATCATTACACCATCAATTTCTAGCTTCATAAACATCACTCTATCCGACACTCTTTTCACCTCCAAAACACTCTTGGCATACTGTTCCTTCAGAATAACTCCTACGCCATTTCTCCTCCCATCCACACCATGATAAAACAATTTGAACCCACCTCAGATACACCTAGCTTTACTCCCCTTTCATTTGGTCTCTTGCACACACAATATACCAACCGTCCTTCTGTCCATCATATCAGCTAGCTCTCTCCCTATACCAGTCATACTGCCAACATTCAAAGTTCTGACCCTCACTACAACAGTCCTAGCCTTTCTCCTCTCTTCCTGCCTTCAATCATGCCTTCCGCCTCTTCTCCTCCTTCGGCCAACAGTAGCCCAATTTCCGCCAGTACCCTGTTGGCTAACAGTACTGGTGGCGGTCATTGTTAACCCGGGCCTCGACCGATCCGGTATGGAAATATTTACTGTTGACTGCATGAAATGATTTGGTGAAGTTTTATGCCGGATGCCCTTCCTGACGCAACCCTCCCAGGTTATCCGGGCTTGGGACCGGCACAAAGAAATGCACTGGCTTGTGCATCCCCAGCCAGTGATTAAAAAAAATCTTTATTCCAGCAAATAAAAGCAAAAAGATAGCTCACTCAGCTTTTTGCAGTATGTACTGAATTATTATAGTATCCTTAGTGCAGTGTTGGTTGTCTATAAATAAACTCCATCTATCAGGTACAATTCCAGATGCAATAAGATGTTAAAGAAAAGCACAACTGTAGGCCTTGCAAGGCCTACCTTCCTTTTAGCACCAAGCAAAAGTCTCTGCCTGAACTTCCCTCATTCTAATTTATTTAATTAATTAATTAATTAATTAATTAATTAATGTATTTGTCTTTATTGACATGGAAGGTCTGATGGTGTGAAATCCATTTTCAGTGTAGGCTTGGGGAGACAATCTCCATTTCATGACAGTTATATTGACAACTATAAACAGTAAATAATATTTACATTCATGAATTAAGTCAAAGTATATAGGTTGATAAAGAACAAGGTTCTTACACTATAGCAGATTTTGTAGAAGCTCAATATTCATTAAAATTATAAAAATAGAATTATGCTGGAGGATAATGTTTATTTAAGTAAGAAAAATAGTTGTGCAAGTATTGAGACTGGAAGTTAGTGAAGAGCTCTAAAAACATTGTGAGGAAGGAAGGTTAGGAAGGTTGTTATAGTGTATGGGAAGAAGAGTATAGGAAAGGTGGAAGATATAGGAAAAAGGATATTAGTTGACTGTTAGTGTGGCAACCTAAAGATGAATGTTATATAAAGGTCGTAGAAGAAGAAAATCTGATGGAGGTGGTTAAAGAAGGAGTAAAGTGAGAACAGTAAAATATTAAGGCAATGTGAAAGAAGTGTATGGCATTATATCAGACAAGGAGGATTTGAGGTAAATAAGGAGAAAATGTGAGGTCATGGTTGACATGTTAACCTGGAGATGAGCATGAGTGTGCTCAGGATGAGTTTAAGCATTGTCTGAGCACTATTTTGAAGCTCCGCAGTTTGTCAATCATTTTCATTTTCCTAGGGGTAGTATTCCACAGTTCAGGGACATAGTAAGTACACATTGAGTCTCCTGATGAGTTATTAGATTTAATAGAAACAAGAAGCCATTTTTTGTCAGTTCAGAGATCTCTTGTAAAGGTGTGAGGTGGGAGTATATTTTTTAGTGCTGAGCATTTTCAATATAATATATTAGTTTATAAGGAATAAGTAGCTGATATGGTATGTAGTTATTTAGTTCAGGCCAGTTTAGATGTCTTAAGGCTTGGCAGTGGTGGGATCTATGCCTAATGCTGCAAATTTTGCAACTTTATTATAACAGTAAGCTTCCTTTGTTTTAAATGTAGCACTTATGTTAGTAAGGGTAGAATTAACTATGGATATTTAAATGGGGGTAATGCATTTAGTGAAAACTGCAGAAGAAATGTGGAAAGTAAAAAGTGAAATTGCTTAATGCAAAAAATGCTCAAAATCAGGATCTGGGTACATAAGGTTAGCAGGAAATATTTCCATAAGAAGATACTTCATTAAAAGTATAAGAAATGGAAAAGTGGTTGAACTATAAATCTGAAAACTGAAATAAACAAGCTGGATAGAAGAATTAAACATAGTAAGAGACAAGATTAAGAAAAAATGAAGAAAATGTATATAAAGGTATCGAGCATAAAGGGAAACTTTGTATAGATGCACAAGATGTGAAGGGAGTAAAGACATACACATTGATAAACTCTGTGCAGATTCTAAAACGTATTCTCAAATACAACAGATTACTGAAGTACTCACAAAATCTTATGCTAAGCAGTTTAACTCAACAAAGGGGGTGAACAAATGCCTCAGTAACATTTGAATAACTTCAGACACTGAAAATAAATTAGATTGTCTTGAAAAATAATTACTCAAAGCATGAGTAGGAGATGAATTAATAATAACGAACTGAGAACACTTTTGCATGAACTTACAGTGCCATTATATCTGTTATTCACTTGTTCATTTAAGAATGGGAAGATTCCTCAGGATTGGAGACATACAATCGTTAAGCCTGTCTTTAAGAGAAACGGGGACAGTACAAATCCAAAATCATGAAGACCAATAAGCTTACTTTACTGCTGTGAAAAAATAATGAAGCAGGCTATTTTGGATAAATTATTGGCAGAATTGGAAAGACTGGAACTTACGTCAGCAAGCATATATTGAAAAAACATCTATAACCGCCTGTAACATGATGTTCTATAACAATATAATAACAGCTACAAATGAAGAAGTGTGATGCAATTTATATTGTCTTAACTTGAGCATTCAATAAGGTGATATTTCAAACAATGATCAATAAATTAGAACATGGGCATCCTGAGGCAATGTAGAAATTGTCTGATGTATACTGACAATAGCTTTTTCTCAAACAAATTATTTTGGTATGTGAGAGATATATTTACACAATGTCACTGGAGGCAAAACTCTCACATAAAAGCATTTCTTATGTCAACAAGGTTGTCAGTAATACACATTCTTCATCCATGACACACAATTCAAAGCAAACACATAGACTCACATATGCTATGGCACTTAAATGTGAGTTGCCTAAACCCCAAAGACCTCCTAGATGAAGTTCACATAACAAATACCCTCAGCAGCCCCAAATGCACTCTTTCAAAACAACACCTACATCAACACATACAGTCAAATCTCATGGAGTGTCTACTTCTAAGCCCATAAGGCAAGCCACCACACAACCAACATTCTGGTTATTGGAGACTCCATTGTGAAACACACTGATGTCCCTCTCAACAGGCTGAGTAAGGAGAAAGTCATGGTCAGTTGCGTATCAGGGCCATGGATCTGCCACATTACACATGCACTCAAGTCACAAGAACACAAGTACCAGTATGACTCTGTGATAATCTTTGTGGGTGTAAATGACCTGAGGTGTACCACCCTAGACTATGTGAGGAGAGAAATCATTGTGCTCTTGGAATTTATGTCCCTGGCTGGTATGAGATACAAATGAAAGATGACTGACTTTAATAATTGGATTAGTTTCTGGTGTCATTCTAAAGGTGTGAAATATTTGTCAGCTTAGGAGATGGTCAACAGACTATGCTGCTTTAACAGGGACAGTTTGCACCTATTACTTCTAGGTTTTCATATATTAGCTAAAGCATTGTCTTCCCCCATAATACCTTTTTTATAACAATACCAATCTAAAAGCACTTCTGACATAGCAAATCCAAACTAAGAAAATCTAAAGGTGTTACTGCTCAGTGGTAGAAGTCTAAACAAAAAAATCCACTACCTAGAAGCTGTCTTCACCCTAGAGAATGCTAATGTCTGTGTGTTCACTGAGGCATGGTCTATAGCTGCCAGAGCATGCAAACAGTGCAAGACTATAATGCCTTCCACCCATTTAGACCAGCTACTACACTGACAGTGACCAAAGGTACAAGTATCTCAGTTTACATTAGAAATAAATATACCTCAAGGCTGGTCAAACAGAACAATGCACATTAGTTTTTCCATGTTCAAATCACCATAGGGAAAATCCAATACCACTTCCTTGCAACCTATATTGGAAATACTCACCATCTAACCTAGTGCTATATTCATGAGTGACTTTAATTACTCAGTGTTAATTAGGAATCATATACGACACCAACCGTACAGGCACAGATATTCTGGGGTTTTGTAAACACACACTCCCTAGACCAGATCATCAATACACCAACCATGGTTGCAAATATAGTTCATCTGGCCCTCACTAATATGGGAGAATGCTGCACATCCCCTAGTGTAATATCTTCTGTGGTAAGGTCAGACCAAAAAATGGCCTCTTTGAAGTAAAAATAAATCCTGGAATCAAAGCTAACCCTGGAATATTAAAGAACTACACTAAGACTTCTACTTCTTCCTACTATTAAGTGATACATGGCAACATTTCAAGTCCCTATAAACCCTGAGAACAATGCTGCCTATGCAGAAGTGTTTACAGAAACCCAGTGCAAACATGTTAATAGCTGCATAGATGCAGCTGTACCCACCAGGAAGAAGTACAGAACTGACTCTTAAAAATAGCCACCCTGGTAGAAATACCACATGAATAAGATGTATAACAGAAATAAGAAAAACATGGCACAAATTAAGAGGTGTAGCACCCTGCAGGATGAAAGCACTCTCATCAAGCTAAAGAAACAACTCAGAGGACAAATAAAATCTTCCAAAGCCAAATTTGAGGGAATTCTTTAGCTATGTCTGCAACCTCAAATGGAATACACAATTGTGTGCAGAGCTCATTGTTAATGGAATCACCTATATGGAGTCAGAAGATATAGCAAACTTACACATAGGAAATGCATCAAATATAACTCTTTCAACTATCACTAGGGAACAGGTCGTCAGTGCTCTTTCTAAAGCCAAGAACATTGCATCAGTGGGCAAAGACAATATCTCATGACACCTTCTAAATAGTATCAAACATGACTTATCAGGCTTCTGAAATTGCTACTCAACTGTGGCCTCCAAACAGGATGCATAACTCATAAATGGAGAACAGCAAGAGTTATCCCTCTGCACAATTGTGGTCCATCTACAAACTCTAGGAACTAGAGACTCATGTCTCACTAGTCTCATATGCAAAGCCATTGAAAGAATTATCATGGAAATTATCAATAATGACATAGGAAATTTCCAGACATTGGACCCAACCCAATTTGGTTTTATCAAGGGCAGGTCATGCCTACTGAACCTGGTGGACTTCTTTGAGAAGGTCACCAAAGTGATGGATGAGGACAAAATGGTTCACACTGCCTATCTTGACCCGGCTAAGGTGTATAACACAATACCCCACACAGACATTGCTGACAAACTTAAGAGATTAGGTACAAATCATTTTGTCACATGGTAGATAGTCATCTTGTTAACAGACAGGACTCAAGAAGTTAGAATTGGGAGTTCACCTCTACAAAGAGGCCATTCACAAGTGGAGTCCCTCAGGGATTGGTGATGGGACCATTCCTTTTTGGGATTTACTTCTCTGAAATCAAGGACAATGTCATTGGCCTCTGGCTGACTAAATTTGCAGATAATTACAAATTAGGAGCTGTCATAGAATCCCCCATCAACACCAAATGTTCTCCAAGAAAGGTTGACACTGACAAACAACTGGTGTCAGAGCCATGGAGCAAAACTAAACACCTAGAAATGCATAATAGTATCCTTCAGGAAGTCATTCATCCCTGGTAATTACCATATTGACAAAACACCACTAAGAGTCGATCCAGTAGTCATGGACTTGGGTACACACATAGACAGTAATCTAGCCTTTGATCATCACATGTCTACAGTATTAAGGAAATCATTCTATGCTGTGCAACTTATAAACAAAGGTATGGCATCTAAGTCCAAGGAAGTCACTGTTCCACTGTATTCAGCATTCATCAGACCTATCATTGAGTAGAGTGACTCCTTTGGTATGTAGCTAACCAGACATATCCAACAACTGGAATGTCTACAGAGATTCCTCACTAAAAGATACAGGGTGTAAGTAACATGTCCTGTGCATACCACCCCATGGCCATATTCCTGCATTCTGTCACCTACAGGCTGTTGAAGGGAGATTTACACCTGGCATACAAGGCATTGCCAGACCCCACTCTGATGGATCTCCTGGATATCTGCAAAACAAATAGCACTAGAATTACCAAGTCTAAAGAATTAAACCTTGCCTGTGATATGAATAGGATCTGGTGGAGAGAAAGGTACATTTCCTAGAGACTATCTCTTCTCTGGAACAGGTGCCCCATCCGTGTGATGTAGATTTTCTGTCTAACCCTATTCAAATGTAATCTGGACAATTGGATGGAGAACAAGAAATCCATCCCTAGTTTAGCACCTATGTCTCTAATAGACACGGGCAACCTTTAAATGGTTCATCTCAAAGACCCCTAAATGTAAATGTTTCATCTCTCAAGCCCCTGCTTACAATTATCAAGGTATCCAGTACGTGTCAGAGATTTGGGATGTATGGCTAGCCTTAAAAAGGTCCTTGTGGTCATTAGTCTGGTAAACACCTATGAACCTATAAGTAACTAGGTATTAATGTAATCTTGATAAGATGGATGTATGGCTTACAAATAGAACATGGAATCATACAGCAAATGTACAGGTAGAATTCTAGGATGCAGACATGGTGTCTCTCAGAGCTCTGTCCTAGGCCCATACTTATTTAATTTGTCTCTTTCATGTCTATCTTTTTCATCTGATGTGTCCTATAGTCCACGTACAGATAACTTGAAAATGGGTAAGATGATTACATGTGTTACAGATATGACACAGATGATTACATGTATTACAGATAGGGCATATCTGCAGAATTTGTTTATTTATTTATTGACATTTGTTAACCGAGAAAGTCCTCTGGGTCAGTAACCCATTTCTTATAGTGGAGGCCCAGGGAGAAAAGCTCCAAAATTGAACAGTAAGATATAGACAGATGACAAATTTTAAATATAAAATTAAAGAAAGTTACAAGATTAAAAAAATAAAACAGTATATAGGCAATATAAAATTAACAGTTTTTATCAGAACTTCTATAAACTTTTATAACAGTTGGTAGTATAGTACAACAATCTTGAGTTGTTACTTTTAACATTGCAAGAAAAAACATGGCAGTTCTTGCTGAAAATCAGCTACAGCAGTAATAGTAATATAAGACATACTGTCTGGGTAAGAGTTATTTAGAGACTGTGGAACTGGGTAAGTATTAAGTAGTGCTGGTTTTAGGGTGGTTTGTTTGATTTACAGAGGCACGTGAGGTTGTCAAGGAGGTATGTTTTTAATGCTACTTTGTATGTCTGTGCAGTCTATCTGGGTAATGCGGGAGGGTAAAGAGTTCCATTTCTTAGCAATGCTATGTGAGAACAAGCATTGTCCAGCTCTTTTATTGGGCTTGGTTACACTTAGTAGTAATTTATTGGAGGATCTAAGGGTGAGTGAAGGAATATAAGTTTGTATTATTGATGAGAGTGCTGGGCAGTTATTTGGTCTGTAAATTACTTTATGGGCTAGCATTAGTTGGGTATAGCAGAGAGCTTGGGAAAACCAACCAGTTCATTTCAGTTATTGCTTAGCAGTGGTGTGAGCGGTTAGGCTTTCCTGAGGCGAATTTACTATTTTATAGTAACAGGACTGAAGTTTGTTGCTGAGGGAAGAGTGGAGGTTAGTAAAGATAGCACTACCATAAAGTAAAGCAGGGATGAGTAAAGTACTTGCTAGTTTTGTTTTGGTGTTTTTGGCCATGTAAAGTTTATGACGATAAAGCTTGCCAAGTTTAAAATGTGTTTTCTTTATTGCATTGAGAATATAAGTTTCAAATGTGAGTTTGTCGTCAATTTTAATGCCTAGTAACTTGGCAGATTTTACTATTTCTATTCCAGTTCTATCTTTAGCATAGATTTTGAAGTCTATATCTGGTGGTTTTGATCAGAATAGTAGAAGTTTTGTTTTTTTGGTGTTTAGTAGCAGCTGGGAGTTATTTAGCCATGATTCAATCTCTGTAAGGGCATTTTGAGTGACTGTGAGGAGGTCAGTGAAATTGTTTGAAGTAGAGATTATAGTCAAATTGTCAGCTTATTGGATAATTTTACCTAGTTGTGAGACTTTGTGGAGGTCATTATCGAAGATGTTGAAAAGCAAGGGACCCAGAAAGGACCCCTTGTGAGACTCCTATGTTCTTAGGTAGTAAATCAGATTGGACGTTATGCCAGTACTTGATTAAATTGACTATTTGGGCACATCAGACTAATATGCTGATAAATACATTAAAAAACAAGCATATGAGATTTGGGAGATATAGCCTGAACAGTGAATATTTAATACAGCACACAGTGGTTGAAACTATAGATTCATTTCAGGATCTAGGTATATGGATTTGAGTTTTTCTAATCATATCAATCAATTGGTTGGTGATAGGTCTAGAACTATCGGTTGTATAATAAGATTTATAAAGTCTAGGAAATCAGAAATGATGACATCATTGTTTTTTTAATTGCATTAGAGCCAATCTTGAGTATGGAATAAAAATATGAAAACCTTCTAGGAAAACAAGCATGAGTAAATTGGAAAGATTACAAGTGAAATATACTGTGGTCATTCATGGACATGAAAATTTAAGTTATTATGAAATACTGAAATATGGCAGCTTTTACAGTGACTCATACAGACATGTAAGAGAAACCTTATTTAGGTATACAGGCCATTAAGAGACAACTAACTCTGAAAATTTGGAGTTATCAGCAAGGAATGGAGAATCAGCAGATAACCTATTAGAAGATTCTATAGGAATGAGTGGTGTACTATTTGGTTCTCTAAAAGAGTAGCTGATGCATGGAATAGACTACCAGACTACATTAAATCAAGCACTACTTTAGATATTTTTAAAATAAACCTGGATACTTAGGATGGGAATGACTGTTATGGTATATTAGCAGCTACAATGGCATTATCACCTGTACCTGAAATATTTGCATGTATGTATGCATACATGCACATCTGTAAGAATATAAAAGTGATGGAATTAAACAGTTTAAGGTTTTCTTACTATATAGTTAAGGTAATATTTGTCCCCATAGAGTGAACCTAGTTTTTGGTGGTTTGTAACAGTCTGAAGTATATGAAGATCAAATTTAAGATTGTTGTCAGTTTGAATGCCTAGCCAGTTGTTATCGGTTACTAGTTCACTTCTTAGGATGACTGTGAAAGATTGATTTAGGTTGAGATAATGCTTTGGGGTGAAAAGTAGGGCCAGTCCTAGCATTTTGGCACTACTACCAAGTTTCAAATTGGGAGTTCTACCCAGGAGGACATAAGGTGTGACCACATTGCTGCCACAGCCCCTTCCCTGTCAAGCCCCGCCCAAGCCCCCCTTTTCAAGATAACTATATAAAGTGACCATTATAGATACTTACAGTGCCTGTTGTTTTACTACATCATGGTACATACACTAACTGGCATATAGTAACAATGTAACATTATGGCAAGCTTCTTTACCACAGCAGGGTAACCAGTCCCACAGAGGTACACACACATGGACTGGCATTTAGTAGCAATGTTGTTACATCGTGACAAGCCTGTGTAATTCATCAAGGTAGCCAGTCCACAGAGGTACACAAAAAGACCCACACAGATTCCAATGCACAGGACAGACACTACTACAGACAGGACAGAGACACCCACACAAGACAAAGACAGCACTACAGCTAGACTGAAATACACAAGATGCATTAGATAGATGGACCTCACCATACAAGATGGACAGATTCCCACACACAGAATGGAGATACCCACACAAGACAAAAACAGCACTACAGCAAGACTGAAATACACAAGGCACATTAGACAGACTGACCCCACCACACAAAACACAAACACAGCTACAGACATGCAGAAAAGTCAGACTGCAGAGACACATATGGCAACCATGGGGCAGATATACGCAAAGGAATACAAATGCACTAGACATACAGTAAAAAGCTGAGAAGTCAAGCACACAGATGACAGACACCAAATTGTTTTTCATCTACAGTGTGAAGTTAACTTCCTCAGCTTATCAGATTGCTGCCACTTTTATAATGCCAAATGAGTAATTTTCATTCTTACCGTGCTTCTAGGTCTCCCTGCCTCAAAATGAATACTGCCGCTCCTAGCTGTCCTTGCCTTGTGTTGAATCCTGATGCTCCCAGCTGTCACCTCAACAAAAACTGCCTCTCCTAGCTTCCCTTGCCTCACCAAATCTAGCTGCATTTTCATATTCATTGTCTTACATGGTCGTGTCTGCTGGAGTAAGCAAACTCAGAGTGAATACACAGCACAGCACAGTAGAATACATGCCAGGCTAAGGTGTAACCTGAAGTTTACTACCATACTTCATTCTAAAATAAACTACTGGAAAGGAAAGATGTGAACATGCCTAAAGATTTACTGGTATCTTATGAATGTTTTTCCCAACAAAGTCTTCAATGAGGTTGCTGTTCAATAAACCTTGTCCCACTTCATGCTCATGTGACATAACAGCTAAGCCTGAAAATCTCTTCTGACTCATTGGTGAACATAAATATGTCTTTATGAGTTTGAGTTTAGAGAAGCTGCATTCTGCAGTAGCCACTACTACAACTGTTAAATTAATACAGAATGAAAAGTAAGCATGTATATTGATGTCCTGTAACTGGTTGCAAAGGAGGAAATTCTATACTGTCAATGGTGATGATTCAGCATCAAGAATTCGAGAAAGACTTTTCCATTCATGTCCAAGGTCACAGTCATCAATGTCACAGTAGCCACTTGTCCTCTCTCTCAATTGTTATTTAAGAGAATAGCACTGTTGGATCAAGGTGTCTTCTGCAACTTCCCAAAAGGCCTTAGACTATGAAAGCTGATTATACCTGTTGGTAAATGGTGGTAGTGTTGTGTCCAGCAGCACATTGAGGAACTCTACACATAGTTTACCTTTGGGTCCTATACCATCTCATCATCTCCTTCATAATCACGTTGAAATCCTGTCTCTCTATAGTGACTCAGCAAGTCCATATTTGACGCCAACACTTTGACATATGCAGAAATATCAACTGATGGACTCTGCAGCACTTTGCTTGCATGATTTACCTCTGTCAGCACATCATACCAAACCACTAAACATACAATGAAATGATATGTTTTAAATTCTGAGCATTGTCCTTTGCCTGTTAATATGTTGCAGTGTCAGTTGTACGTAAAGCTTCACCGATCTCTTAGAATACTTCCATGACTTTCTTCAGCTCAAACCATACTGCCTTCCCAGAGTCTATCCTGCACTCCCAGTGCATCTCAGACAGTGGCTTCATTGTGATATTTATGTGTTATTTCAAAATTTTCCATTAGCTTGTTGATGCTGAACAAAGTATGCAAATTCTGCAGATATCCAAATAAAGCCACTGCTTATAGTGATGAATGTCCATTGCTAACTATAAGACTTACATTGTGGCAGGCACATGGCACATAAAATGCCCTTGCATTATTTTGTTTTATACAGGCCTGGACTCCAGCTTATTTACCTTTCATACTGCTGCCATTGCCATATCCTTGTCCTTGACAGTCATGAATGCCCAGTTGATGTTGCAGAGTCCAGGAACCCAAGAATATTGACAGAAATAATCAATAGCCTAAACCACAATGAAGAAAAAACAACATTGAATGTGCGGTTGCTGCTTCCTGCCACTCCACACAAACTTAAACAGGACCACTACTAAAAAAAAAAAATAATATATTTCTTATTTTTTATTGTTGGCCAGCTGTGTTATTTATAACTACTTCTCAAAATTTGGTGTAATATTATATTGTTGGTTATAGTAGTTTCCTGTATGGCCTTTTATTTCATGCAGCTAAACAGTGCTTACTTTAACTCATAGTAGTGGCCCTGTTTAAGTTTGTGTGGTGTGGCTAGAAGCATCAACCACACATTCAGTGGCATTCTTTCTCCATTGTGGTTTGGGCTGTAGATTATTGATGTAGCATAATCTAAAGAAGTGCATAATTGTCAGGCACAAATACCAGAACATGTTCCTCAGGTGTGACTGCAGTCCTTTAAATGTCCAAATAGCTGACCACTACAACAGTCATTTGCTCTCAAATGCTGATGTCTAGTGTGTGATCAAAAATCACAGAAAATTACTTAGTATCCTTCACCTCCCCTAAAGTAGACCTTAAAGTAGTATTTGAGATCAGCCTGATAATTTCATTCTGTATGTTCTTCCCAAGATTATTATCCATTACTTCTTTAATCCTAACACATGCAAATATTCACCTAAGATAGAATCAAACTGCAACTAAGCTGTACGTGACATAAGAAATTGCCATTGTCATGGGTGTACAGTGCATCACTCGTCCCACAGAATGCCATGTTATGTTCTGCTTGGTACCCGACAATAGCTATAATGCATTACAACTCACCAAATCAGTGAGTCATTTCTTTTTCTACTACTGTTTGTCTCCTATCTTTCATCACCCGCCTACTCTTTAGCCTGCTGTCCAGTTCAGTCCACTTGAACATGCATGCTGCATGCTCTGGAGCTCAGTTATTGCAGAGTAATGCTTTGGACAATTATCTCCATGATCTATAATCACTTGGCCAAGTTACCTGACCAGAGAAGGTGATTAGAATTCAAACAATTTGCATGGAAAGCAAAAGAGTGCATCTTTTGAAACTGCATTATCAACCAAAATCTGTTTTGCTTTTTCTCCATTAGGCAGCATGTGTAAATAGTTCTCTGATGTAAATCATCTCTTCTGTTCATTGACTGGGAACTGCACAGGTCCATGCTGGATAGCAGCTACCATAAGTTATCCCTTATCAACACTGGCCAAGTTCCTAGATCTGCAAATGGGACACCTGACACTCCCTTCAAGTCAGCGGCCACATCTGTTGTCATTACAGAAGTATGGTCTGCTTCTGTATGAAGCTTTGGTAATCCTGGTAGAAACTGCAAAGCTGAATCTTCAGATGTTAACATAATTTCTTCCATGGTAAGGTGGTATGTGCATAGAGGCATCTTGTGATCCATCTGCAGCACAGTGGACACTTTCTATGGTAAAGGTACTAAGATCACAACAGGTAGGTTGTACTGCATGACCATTGTGTTTTACTGCATCTAGACATTTTGCTGCATCTTGCTTCTTGGATGACCCACAGAAAAATGTCCTAATTCAACCCTGCTGTCTGTTTGGATCCTCATTCCTCTAGAGCTGCACCTTTCTCTTTCTTGCTCCTGACAAATATGTGTGCTTTATTTATAAACTGGAATGGGAGTAAAGCAGAATTATTGCCTGTTCGGACATCCGGTACTTTGTTCATCCTAGTAAAAAGCAGCACACTTTAGGTACAGGATCCACCACCACTTCCTTTTCTCTACCCTTGCCACATTAAAAATACTCAAAGTGTGTGAGCTGGTAGACTTTAAGAAGATAAAATTCTGAACACCTGTTCTGAAGGTGACTATTTTGTCAGAGTACATCTATAACAATAGAATTCCATGCGAAAATAACAGAATGTTACACTTCATATTTACTTGATAGATCCATCTCAAACTCACCAATGAATGGAGCTGTGGGCAGCAGCACAGACTCTACATGGTGCCCTATAGGGGGAAAAGTTGTACAGATCAACTGCTTTGGGCATCTACTGTGGTGCGCAGTATACTCAAGATAGGAGAACACGGATCACAGACTGCATGCTGTGGCTGGGATAGCCACTCGATGGTGTAAAATATGTCTCTAGGTGATTCGGTCATGTTGACTAATGTCACCAAAATGGGCATGGGTAGTTACCGGTGATAAGTGGTTTGAGGACCCAGCCTTTTCTCACCCATGCCAGAGACCCATGCTAACGGTGGGAGGGGTATATGTGCCCCTATTGGCCAGTGTGCGCCCGCCATAAAGCCCAGCAGCCTTGGGTCAATAAGCTACTGGCTGGCTGGTGTCTAGTTGCCCAGCCTGAGTTACCTGGGATAGCTCTCTTGAGTGAAAGCTGGACGTAAAACCAACCAACCTGCCAAACATGAACTGAGAATTGGTACGCTTAATGTAGGTTCCCTGACAGGATGCAGCTTGGAAGTTTATGACATGATGAATAAGTAGGAGGCTGGGCATCCAATGTATCCAACTGACGAGATGGAAGGGCAGTGCTGCAAAGCCACTTGGCTTGGGTTCCAGACTCTACTACTCAGGTGGGAGACAGGCTAGAAATGGTGTAGGAATTGCAGTGAGAGAGAGGCTTCAGAAGGCAGTGAGGGATATCATCAGAATTAATGACAGACTCATGGCAATCAGACTCCAGTGTAACGATAGGGCAGTATTCATAATATCGGCATAGGCCCCACAACAGGGTTGTGATAGTGTGGAAAAGAATGCATTCAGGCAGCAGTTGCAGTATCTACTAGATAAAGCAGGACAACATGAATTGTTGATAATGGGTGACTTAAATGCACATATTGGGACAGACAGAACAGGATAGGAGGACTGCCTGAGTTAATATGGGTGGGATAACAATAATAAAGATGGAAAAACCATTCTAAACTTCTCTTTGGCAAATGGCTTGATAGTAGCCAACACATGGTTCAGAAAGAGAGACAGTCATAAGATCACATACAGGAGTAGCCAACATGCAACACAGGTAGACTTCCTCCTAGTAAGGAAAAGGGACTGGGATAGAATCCATGATTGCAAAGCCATCCCCAGTGAAACAGTTGGCCCACAGCATAAACCTTTAGTTGCCACAATCAGCTGCAAGCAGTGGTCAGAGAAGGCTCTAAGGTCAACAGAGACCAGGCTGAAGACCTGGAAGTTGACTGGAGAGAAAGTACAGCAGTTCAAGGAATTACTCAGGGCTCTAGCACCCCAAGAAGAGGAGGAAATAGGTGGAGATGAAGAGGAGTGGCAGCAC
>NC_056736.1:4921758-4944258 GCF_019279795.1 Protopterus annectens | reverse complement strand
TTAAAGCCAGAAAATAATGACAGAAGTTTGTAAGAGCAATATTTAAAAATTGTCCCTATTTTTGGGCCTTTGTCCCACCAATATTTATGGATTTGTCCAGATTTCTTGCTCTATGAGTTTGAGAGGTATGAATTCAATTCTAACTAGAATAAGGCTGAATAAGGATAAAAATGCTCACAACATGTGCCTTTTTAAAGACAGACCTCTGCGGATGCAGAAGTGCTGCAAACTTCACTTGGTCACTTGGACCAGTGAGGTCCTTTCTTTGTCACTCACTTCCTCCTGTAAAAAAAAAAAATCTGAACTGCAATCAGTTAGGATGCTTACTTCACTGAAGTGAACCTGACAGATTGCAGCTTTTTACTGATGTCACCATGTCAGTGAAGGAAGAAAAAAGCATGTCAACTGATGACCTGCTCTATTCTCTTGACACATTTGGAAGCTGGAGCAGGGTACAATAGAGACTTTTGGTACCCGAATGGAGACCCTGAGAGATTTGAGGGTACCCATTAATTGTGGGTTTCACTGCTTCCGAATGTGTGCTATGGTGAAAAGCATTAACTTTGTTTTATAAGGACTAAGGTGCAGTTTTGAATTTCTTAGCCTGGTCTCAATAGAAGAGAAGAGGAGGTTTAAGTGATTTCCTGATGTTTAGATAATGTTGGGGCTGTATGTATTAAACCTTAATCATTTATGTATTGTACTATACACTTTCAATGGAGTGTGGAGCTTGTTAATGAAAATATCAGAGAAGGGCCTCTATTAGAGAGTGGGACTTGTACTGAAATTATGAAAGAGGTTGAGAATTCCTGTTTCCATTTAACTGTTTGCTGTCTACCTGATAAATAATTAAGGAACTATGGAAGAGAGGATTGTCTGAGACATGTAGATTAGAGTTTGAGAAGTAGTTGTTGGTGTGATACTGTTTCAAAAGTTTTGGATAAATTTGGTGCATGGTTATCACTACTTTACAGTTGTTCCTGTGCTGTTTTATAGTACTGGTGAAATGGAGAGCAGTGTTGCATTGTAATGTAGTCTAAAACAATGTTGTGATTCAACAAGGATGTTATTTGAGTATAGGTGCTGTATGAGTTGAACGGGGATGCCCTTTTCAAATATTTTGACAGGGGGACAAGATCGCAATGGGTATGCAATTATTGAAGACTATGGATGTACCAACATTATACAGAAGCATGCTGAATGATATCCTCCAGATGGATGAGATGTAGTATTTAGATGCAGATTTTTTTATTAGTATAGAGCTAGAAAAAAGCAGTAACATTAGCAGGCATTTTAAGTAGTCAGAGGGGAACTGGTTAGCTGCCATACTGTTTGGTTGTAAATTAAGTAGGAGTTTCCTGAAAGTGGAGGTAGGAAATAGATTAAAGTTAAGTAGTTGTGGATAGTTAAAACAAGGTGCAGATATTGAAAGTGTACTGTGGTGGTATTAACTTTAGTCAGACATCATTGTCTCTGTGGAGTAGGAGATGAACTGGGGGGAGGGCTGAATCAGTGGTTTTGTTGGTTATGGTGATGGGGGTGGTTATTTAACCTAAGTATAATAATTTATTTATGGATGACCAAAATAGTTTGGGATTATTTTGATGTCAATTTTGGAGTGTGTCATAATAGTTTTTTTTTATCTTGCTTGATGTAGCATTTTGCACTGTTTCGTAGATGTCTAAAATTTTGGCATGTGTTTAGTGTTCTATTTTGTTCCACTCTTTATAGGCTTTATTATGTTGTGATATTAATGTTTTTGTTTTCTTTTGTTAACCATGGTGTAGGGTCACATTTAAGTGTATACTTGGCAAGATTATTGAGAATTTTTAGGAATATATCACTAAAATGTGTTTTGACAGTGTCTAGAGACAGGGACTTAGGTACACTTCCAGTTATTTTGTGCTAATCTGTGGATGAAGGTCTCTTTCTTAAAACTGGTTGCATTATAGACTTGATTGTAAATGATTTGCTTATCCATAGTATTGTAAAAAGGGTGATTGTGAGGTGGAGTTTGGAGAAGAGTTAAAACAGGCACTGGGGGGCAGTGAAGAGTTACCGAATAGCTGGGTAACTACAGCAGAGATGGTAAGGGAGACAGCTAGAAAGGTGCTTGATGTGACATCTGGACAGAGGAAGGAGGACAAGGAGACCTGGTGGTGGAATGAGGAAGTGCTGGAGAGTATACAGAGGAAGAGGCTGATGAAGAAGAAATGGGATTGTCAGAGAGATGAAGAAAGTAGACAGGAGTATAAGGAGATGAGGAGCATGGCAAAGAGAGAGGTGGTGAAGGCTAAGGAAAAAGCATATGGAGAGTTGTATGAAAGGTTGGACACTAAAGAGGGAGAAAAGGACCTGTACCAATTGGTTAGACTGAGGGACTGAGCTGGGAAAGATGTGCAGCAGGTAAGAGTGATAAAGGATAGTGAGGTAAACGTACTCACAAGCGAGGAGAGTGTGTTGAGCAGATGGAAAGAGTACTTTGATGGGCTGATGAATGAAGAGAATGAGAGAGAGAGAGAAGGTTGGATGCTGTGGAGATACTGAATCAGGAAGGGAAACAGATTAGTAAGGGGGAAGTACGGACAGCTATGAAGGGGATGAAGAATGGAAAGGCTGTTGGTCCAGATGACATACCAGTGGAAGCATGGAAGTGCTTAGGAGAAATGGCAGTTGAGTTTTTAACCAGATTGTTTAATGAAATTTTGGAAAGTCAAAGGATGCCTGAGGAGTTGAGAATAAGGGTGATGTGCAGAGCTGTAGTAACTACAGAGGGATAAAACTGACCAGTCACAGTTTGAAGTTATGGGAAAGAGTAGTGGAAGACAATGACTATATGACAGTGACTATCTGAAGGATTACTTGCATAATAATAGACCCTGTTAGTTAACAGCCTGCATATCATTGCTGGAAACTATCTGGAAATATACAGAGCTAAGTATATTTTTTTGGTTCTTCAGAACTGTGTACTGTAAATTGTTGCTGGACTAATTTTATTCAGAGTTATGCACTGTTATTTTTGATTCACTGTATAGTTTTTCAGATCTCTGCTGAAAGTGATTTGTCCTACCCACCCTCCCTATTTTTTGGTTTGTTGTTTAAATTTGGTGGCTTTTGCAGTTGCCTGCCCCACTGTAGATTTGATCTGGTACACTCTCCCCAATCCCATCTCTTTACCACATTCTAGCTAATACTCTCCTTCTGCACTTGCTTTTAGTCATTATTAATTTAATTGCATTTTTTAACTGTGTTTGGTCTAATATTGCTATATACTCAAGTGTGCTAGCTTGCACTGCATTTGAATTGTTTTTACTGCTGTTTTAGCTACTTTTCTGTAAAAAAAAACTGTAAGCCTGTTCCCTACCTTTCCAGTAACTAGTGTAGTCCAGATACAGATTTGCTGTATCCAGGACTGTATGTAAGCTTCTGAGCCCCCCCCCCCAAGCCTTTCTGTGTTGGAGGGAAGCCTTCTAGCTTGTCAGTGGGAGTGGTAAGCACTAGGTAACCTGTCTACCACATAAAGACTGGTTCTGACCCAGAAATTGAAGTTATTGGCCATCTGGGCAATCTTTTCCATCTCTCTCAACTTTCTGATTTGAAAGCCAGCATTTGCACTTGTTTCTTTCCTGTAACTAGTCTAGTGCAGATACAGATTCTTAGTTTTGGCACTTGAATTTGCTCATTCGTGCTCAGCACTTGTTCAGAACTTGTTGTAAGCACTAAATAAGTTACTAATTACTGTAGCACTCAACCTTCCGCATTATCTAGAGGAAAACAATTTTTCCACTTCCTTTTCTCACTTGCTTAGAGAAAAACAGCTCTTGTACTCACTTTCCTCACTTATCTAAAGGGAAAATATTTTTTTATTTAGACATGTCCAAGGGTCAGCCCCCATTGTTCTCTCCTGTCTATCTAATGAATCTGGGCATCTTAGGGCAATGTAGAAATTGCCTCATGTACACTGACAACCCTCTCCTCCTACCACCCAGCACTACAACCTGTGAGAGATGCACTTATCTAGCCAAACTGGAGGTAAAGCTCTCTACAACCAAGACTGAACTTGACATTGAAGAGGAGAAGGTAAACACTTGCACTACACCACACTTATCACATAGTCTCACTAAATCTGCACCACCAAAATCCACACATAGAAACACAAAAACATTCACGGAGGCTCTCAATAAAACTCTGCCAATGCAACACAGATCTCCAAAGCAGAAACGCAAGCAACTTCCACCCCCTAACACAACCCAAATGACACATAGCCCACAGACTCAGTGTGCCACTCAACCACAGCCAGTAAGGCAAAACAACGTATCCAACACACTAGACATAGGTGACCCTATAGTCAGGCACACTGAAGTCCCACTCACCAGGCTAAACAAGGAGAAGGTTACTGTCAGCTGTCTGTCGGGTGCCAGGATCCGCCACATAACCCATGCACTCAGGTCGTTCCATAACAAGTACAAATATGACTCTGTCATTGTCCATGTTGGTGTGAATGACCTGAGACATACCTCCCTGGACTACATGAAAAAAGACATGGAAGAGCTCTCCAGTCTTGTAGCCCAGGCAGGAATGGCCCTAGCCTTGAGGAGCATTCTGCCATCACCCAGAATGATACCGCAGTACAAGGACAAAATGATTGATTTCAACAATTGGCTAAGCTTCTGGTGTCATTCTAAGGGGATCCAGTATCTGTCTGCTTGGGATGACATGGTCAATAGACCACGATGCTTTGCCAAAGATGGCCTGCACCTATTGCCCCTGGGATTCTGGATACTGGCTAAGGCTCTTGCCGGCCCTATAGTGCCTTTTTAGGCAAGGTTCAAATGACAAATTCACCACTGTAACAGGAACAGGCAAGCAAAAACTGAGGGTAATGCTACTCAATGCTAGAAGTCTAAATCTCAAAATGCAGTCACTCGAGGCACTCCTTAAATGGAGAACATAAATATCTGTGCAGTGACTGAGACCTGGTACAAAGCTCCAGAGAGCACCACTGCACTACCAGGCTATAACTCATACCACACTTTTCAGTCATGTAACCTGAAAGTGAAGGTGTGTCCATATTCATTAAGGATATCCACACCTCCAGGCTAGTTGCTCAGCATAATGCATCTGAGGTTATCCAATTGCAACTAACTCTGGGCAAAACTGCAATCCAAACAGTAGCATGCTACAAATCCCCCACCATGCCCTAGGAATCCCACTCCTCTTTTCTTGAAGTACTGGAAAATATTAGGGTTCAACCAAACACCCTAA
The DNA here is from genome assembly GCF_019279795.1 of Protopterus annectens. Lineage (NCBI taxonomy): Eukaryota > Metazoa > Chordata > Ceratodontiformes > Protopteridae > Protopterus > Protopterus annectens. The sequence goes on along the minus strand of NC_056736.1, from coordinate 4,938,993 downwards.
TAATGGGCGATTTCAACTACCCCACCATTAACTGGGAAAACTACTCGTGTACCAATTCCTTCATACAACGCTTTCTGGAACTCATAAACTCCAATGCCCTGGATCAACATATCCACACCCCCACCAGGGGCAACAATATCCTAGACCTAGTCATTACCAACATGAGTGACCGGTGTTCCACACCTGAAGTTAACTCCTCATTGGTCCGATCTGACCATAAGCTAATTACCCTTGATATCCACAACACGCCCCCACCCCCCCATTAAGGAAACCATGGTAAAAAATGTTCTCCAATGCCAACTTCATGCTTCTTAAGACAGAACTGGTGAACTTTGTGACACCCATGCAGATGGACAATAGAGTTACGACTGCTGAATCCTACACAAATGCACTCTATAACCACTTACACGAGTGCATGGACCATGCTATCCCAAACAGAGCCAAGATGCTATCCTCCAAAAAAAGGAAGCCAATCTGGTGGTCCCCTGCCATAAACAAACTGTACAACAGATAGAAGAAATTGTTGCAAAAGAGAGTAAAATCCCATGAGTGGAGGAGCTCCCTGGTCAGCCTCAGTAAGAAGCTGAGATCCCTTATAAGATCCTCCAAAGCTAGCTACGAAAACAAAATTGCCACTGATTCTAAGGACAGCCACAAAGCATTCTGTAGCTATGTCAAGAATCTCAATGGCAACACCTAGATCTGCTCTGAGTTACAGCACAACGGCATGAAAATTGCAGAACCAACTGATATTGCCAACATCTTGGCAGATAGGTTCAGTGCTAACTTTACCCCCCCTCACCCCCTAAAGGGCCCATATCTATACAGGAAGAATGCAGAATACCTGTAATCACAACTATGCAGGTAAAAGCTGCACTCTCTAAAGCCAAAAACACAGCATCCATGGGATTGGATAACATTCCAAGCTGCATTTTACATGAACTTCAGAACAAACTGTCTCCCTACCTAAGCACCATGTTCAATCATAGCCTCACATCAGGCTTTGTGCCCACTGAATGGCATACAGCAACAGTTATCCCACTCCACAAAGGGGGAGCCACCACTGATCCTGGGAACTATCGCCCTATTAGCCTGACTAGCCTGGTCTGCAAGGCCATGGAACATATCATCATGGAACTCATAAACAAAGATATTGGTAACCTCCAAACTCTGGATCCCACCCAGTTCAGGTCTGTGAAAGGCAGATCATGCCTCCTGAACCCGATTGAATTTTTTGAGGCAGTCACCAAAGCTGTAGATGAGGGTAAGGTGGTTCACACAGCCTATCTTGACCTCACCAAGGCTTTAGACACCATCCTCCATTCTGGAATTATAGCTAAACTCACTAAACTAGGTATAAATCCCTACATCACAAGATGGTTTGCTAACTAGCTCACTGACAGAACCCACACTGTAAAAGTTGCACACTCCAAATCTGACCTCAAGCCCTTGGGCTGATAACCTATAAGCTAGGTTAAGAAGGGAGGTGAAGATTAGTGATCAGCAGTATGGTTTCATGCTGGGAAAGAGCACTACAAATGCGATGTTTGCTCTGAGTGTCTTGATGGAGAAATATAGAGATCAGAAGGAGTTGCATTGTGTCTTTGTGGACTTGGAGAAAGCATATGATTGGGTGCCTAGAGAAGAGTTGTGGTATTGTATGGGGATGTCAGGAGTGGCAGAGAGGTATGTAAGAGTGGTACAGGATATGTACGAGGGTAGTGTGATAGTGGTCAAGTCTGCAGTGGGAGTGACAGAGGTGTTTAAGGTGGAGGTGGGATTACATCAATGATCAGCTCTGAGCCCTTCCTTATTTGCAATGGTGATGGACAGGTTGACAGACAAGATCAGACAGGAGGCCCCATGGACTATGATGTTTGTAGATGACATTATGATCTGTAGTGAGAGTAAGGACCAGGTTGAGGAGACTCTGGAGAGGTGGAGATGTGCTCTAGAGAGGAGAGGAATGAAGGTCAGCAGGACTAAGACAGAATATGTGTGTGTGAATGAGAGGGAGGATAGAGAAATAGTGAGGATGCAAGGAGTAGAGTTGGCAAAGGAGGATAAGTTTAAGTACTTGGGATCAATAGTTCAGAGTAATGGTGAGTGTGGAAGAGAGGTGAAGAAGAGAGTACATGCAGGGTGGAATGGGTGGAGAAGAGTGTCAAGAGTGATTTGTGACAGACGGGTACCAGTAAGAGTGAAAGGGAAAGTCTACAAGAGGGTAGTGAGACCAGCTATGTTGCATGGGTTGGAGATGGTGGCATTGACAGAAAGGCAGGAGTCATAGCTGGAAGTGGCAGAGTTAAAGATGTTAAAATTTGCACTGGGTGTGACAAGGATGGACAGGATTAGGAATCAGTGTATTAGAGGTTCAGCTCAGGTTGGATGGTTTGGAAACAAAGTCAGAGAGACGAGATTATGTTGATTTGGACATGTGCTGAGGAGGGATGCTGGGTATATTTGGAAAAGGATGCTAAGGATGGAGCTAGCGGGTAAGAGGAAAAGAGGAAGGCCTAAGATAAGGCTTATGGATGTCGTGAGAGAGGACATGCAAGTGGTTGGTGTGACAGAGCAATATGCAGAGGACAGGAAGAAATGAAAACAGATAATCCACTGCGGCGACCCCTAATGGGAACAGCTGAAAGAAAAGAAGTAGTATTGTAAAATCTGACTGCATAGGCTGAAAAATTGTTACATTTCATGTTATAAGGTGCAATAGAGGCTGTGTTTTTCGCCTTGGAAAACTCATTTAAGACCTGCTGTTTAGAGATACTAGGTGGAGAGTAGGTGGTAGGAATGTATTGGGGTATATGTGGTAGGGACAGTGGAGAGAAGTTTTCACTGAACCTGTCTGCTAGTAGGTTGACTATTTCCACTGGGTCAGTATATGTGGTATCTTTCACTACCAGTTCAGCCCAAATTTTGGATTTTCTTTTAAGGTTTTGGATGTAGCTAAAGAATGCCTTATGGTTATCCTTAGCTAAAAATGCAAATCTAGATTCATAGTTAGCTTTAGAGGATTTTGCAAGATGTCTTATTTGCTCTTTCAAGCTGAGAAGCATGTGCTTCCAATTCTGAGATTGTTCCTTCTTGCTTAAACACCGATTTCTTCCTCTTATTATATAACCTGTTTATGGTGGATGTCCACCACACAGGTTTGTTTTTCTTGAGGATCTTACTTTGGTCCTAGTGCATTGGTGGTATATCCCAGTGTAGGTGTCCTTGCTGTCAGTGGGGACAGGAGCTTTGAAGCTATTAATGCCAGGGGTGGCCCGTGCTATTGGACTGCTGGACTGCAGCCCCCTCAACTGTAAAATAAAGAAAAAATAAATAAATAAATAAATAAAATGTGCACTAGTCCGGACTGCTGCTGAGACAGTTTGGAGCATGCGCAGATTGTCTCAGCAGCAGTCCTGACTGGGAAACATGAAGAATGGAGCTCCCAGAAGTCTATGCAGTTTTAAACTGCATAGACCGTCCTGGAACTCGCTGGGAAAATGCATCGGGGTCAGACTGCAACGTCAGCAGTCTGGAATTTGCTGCAGTCTCGTCAGGGGAAGATCTCACGACAGGCGGGGTCTGGTGTGGATGCGTGCAGGATTTGGATGTGATTTACTACAAGGTGTGTGTGTGTGTGTGTGTGTGTGTGTGTGTGTGTGTGTGTGTGTGTGTGTGTGTGTGAGAAAATGCCCCAGGTGCAATATACTGGTGGTGTGGTAGGGAATACCTCAGGCTTGAACCCTGTACCTTGCATGCAGGTGTTAAAGACCTGAATTCCCTACTCACCACCATTTGTAAAACAATTGCAGATTTTTGCCTCATATTTGATCTGATCTGTTCCTCATAATATCTGTGGTTTGTAAATGCTGCACTGCTTAATATTTGATGGTGCAGTGGTAGCATTGTTGCCTCACAGCTGCAGCTTCTCAGGTTTGATTCTTGGCTGGGCTGCCGTCTTTGTGAGGTCTGTATCTTCTCCCTGTGTTTGTGTGGGTTTGCTTTTGTGTCCTCCCATGTTACAAAGACATGTCTGTATTATTTCTTCCTGGGCCTCTGCTGAAAATTGTTTTTTTGTTCCAAGTCAGACTGTCCTGATTAACAAATGTTAAATAAAATTGACAGGCATTTGAATTTCAGACTTCAGGTTTCTGTACATATTTGATGGTGCAGTGGTAGTATTGTTGCTTCACAGCTATAGGTTTTCTGGTTTGATTCTTGGCAGGGGTGCCTTCTGTGTGGAGTCTGCATCTTATCCCTGTGTTTGTGTGGATTTGCTCTAGTGTCCTGCCATTTTACAAAGACATGTGTCTACAGGATTTCTCCCTGAGCCTCTGCTGAAAATTGTTTTTGTTCCATCAGAAGTAAAATTGACAGGCATTTGAATTTCGGACTTCATATTCTTCAGAAAATACATAGTAAAACTACTTTTTATTCTAGCAATAAATATATAGTAACACAACCTTTTATTATAGCAATATTCTAAGTTTATAAGATGACTATTTGAAATGTGTCCTTATTTTTTGGGACTGTATTACCCTGTTATTGGCTTTGTTCAGGTTTTTTGTGCTAAGGTTGACAGCTATGGCAAGAACTGAATTCAGTGAATATGTTTGAGGGCTGTATTCTCTCATTACTGGGTTTGTCCAGGTGTTTTGTGCTAAGAGGTTGACAGCTATGGTGAGAATTGAATTCATTAAATGACAGCCATTTAAGTTTCAGTATTCCTCTCTTTCACAAAACAGCTGATTTGGCGTAGTGGTATGTTGCTCTGACTGTTTTGCACAGGGACCTTGGCAGTAAAATGTATGGTGGTAACACAGCATTTTTCTTTCACAAAGCAGGTGATTTGGCATAGTGGTATGTTGTTCTGACTCTTTTGCACAGGGACCTTGGCAGTAAAATGTATGGTGGTAACACAGCATTTTATTCTAGCAGCTTTCCAAGATTATACAAGCAATGTTTAATGTGTCCCTGGTTTTTGCCCTTATGACCCACCCCAATAAATTTGGCTTTTTCCAGATTTCTTGTGCTGCGAAGTTGAGATGCAGTTGAGTATTGAGTAGATTTTACAAGGAGCTGAGAACTGCAGGGGAAGAGAAGTTTAGTGCTGATTATGCTAAGTCAGCTTGCATTGCTAATAGCACAACAGGTGGTGTACTTGCTTTTGATGCAGAAGGTTGTTTTTTCTACTCTCATAAGGGGAGAATGCTGCCGTACTGAAAGTTAAGATACTAACTATGAGCCTGTTATCAGTTTGCCATCCATTTCCTATTGCAATATTACTAGCTTATTTTTAATGTAATTTAGGCAATTTATTCCTCAGGGGCATCAGACACTTTATTTTTCGATGAAACCATGAAATATAAAGGTGATTGCTAGCAGCAACCTCTTCATTACAGATTTATTTAACGTGGAATTATTTAGATGACTTTTTTACTACTTCAGAGATTGTGCATATTTACTGATAATGGTGGACTGTAGAATTGTGCATATTTACTGATAATAGTGGGCTGTAGAAGTTTAAGTAGACTTTTATGATGGAAATGTTCTGAATTGGGCAGTTTTGTCAATGGTGCATGCGTTTTGTTTCATTGTTTACTGGAAAAATGTTCAAACCAATAGGAAGGTGTATCAAAGCGCACATGTATGTTTCATATGCAAGAGGCCTATGATTTGAAAACAGCCCAGAATTAATCTTTATCTGCCACAGGTAAAATGTATTTTTTTTGAATGTGTGTTTCAATGTTGTTTCAATGAATGTGAGTTTCGATGGCAGAGAAGTTTTAATGCCAAGTTTGTTTAGCAGATGTCTTAGTGTTTGTGCTGTAAAATGCAAAATAACACTTTCAAATGAAGTTCAAAGCATCATAGAAGTAAATCAGTATGCACATTGGTGTTATGGTAAATGGAGTGAAATAGCCAAGTAATGGATCATTGGAATGGCTGCAGGGGAAGACTCCATTCGACCATGGTTTTGTGAGGGGGAAGGGCGGCAAACTTAGGCAGCCCCAGCTGAACCATACCTCCCAACTGTCCAGATTTTCAAAGAATGAATAGATTTTTTGCTTCTTATTTTTGGTTTGTTCCTCATAAAATTTGTGGTTTTCTGGCAAATCATTTAGGAATTAAGTCACTAAATAATGACACACTGAGTTTCAGACTTCATAACCTTCAGAAAAATGCATGCTAAAGTAAGACCTGTTCTATCAACTGTCTCAGTTTATACAAGAGCAATTTTTAGTACTGTTTATATGTTCCCCCAATATATTTGGCCTTGTCCAGATTTATTGCATTAACAGGTTGAGAGGTACATGCAAATAAATTGCTTTATAGAATTAGGCATAGCCAAACCTCTCAACTGTCCCTAATTTTGGCTCAAAATGTTGCTTTTCCCCCTAATGATCCCACCGCAAAATAGCAATTTTGGAAGAAAACACAGACCCCGGGATTCACGAACCTTGCACCAGGCGCACGCATGGTGTAGGCGCCACAACGCCAGACATGGCCGCCGAGTGATTCAGGTACGATCCAATTCCACGTGCCCCACCGGCGTGCACCTGAGTTGCGCCGCCTCCGGCATAGGTATGTTAAACACCCCATGTGCGGTGTTGCGCCATGCAAATGAAGGCATGTAGCGATTCACGGCGGCGAGGCGTAGCATAAGGGCACGGCAATGTAAACCAAAAAAAAAGTTTACATATATCCAAACATGACATAGGAGTAACGGAAGGCTGTCAACGTCAGGTGTCATACTGGTGCAACATGCCAATGGCGAAAGACACCGAGAATGTCAAAAGAAAACATGCAGAAAATGTAAATAATGACATAAATGGTATGTACGCAGAAACCACAGCAGAACCCCAGGACATGTCCGCGAAGGTTGAACAATGAAATAATATGACAATGTCATAAAAGAGCAGTATAATACATATCAGCTTCACAGCCACAATACATCATAGTATGCATGTAAAGCCACAACCACAGCCCAAGGGTTGCCAAGGAGTGGCGGCAGTGTCTGGCGCTGTAACCATGTATTACTAGTCAATGCCATGCAAATGAGGCAGATAATACTGAATCGCAAAACCCCCGCCGGCGTAAGGCTGTACCAAATGGCGCAGCGGTAATACACTGAGGAGTGGCCTAGAGGGAATACATGTCAATCGCAGAGGGGTGTGCCACTGTAGGAGGAAGCACATTGGAGCCCAGAAAACATGGGCTGTACAATGCACATCACAGCAGCAGGACCGGCGCGTGAGGAAATAGATGCGCTGAGAGTACACAATGCGCGCACAGATGCATGTGCACGAGGATGACTACGTCCCCCAACCCAGTCATGTGACGGCCGCCCCGTCAACAACCACGGATCCAGGAAGGTGATGCGGAGAATATGAGGAAATGTGGAAGCAGTGTAATTGGAGTCGTAATGAGCAATCAACACCAATCAACCCACAAAGGGCAATCGGCGGCAGCTGACAACTCTGCATGCAGAATCCCTCAAAACGGGAAAGGGGAGGCATATGAATGCAAAGAAAGTAGGGGATGTAGCAGAATTGCAAAGAGCGAAGAACCGATACATCACAGCCAAGTAGAGAGGTACCATAACGGCGGCGGCAGACAAAATGCATGATATGCCATGTGCCTGCAGGATGCACTCCAGGCAATAGTAGGTGCAACGTGCAGAAACAGTAAGGTAAGGTGTAAAGCTAAACCAATGCAGGCAAGTGTAATGTAACACCAAAGGCAACAGCGTTGCAGTGCCAATGGTAAAACACGGAAAATAATCCACAGATACGGCCGCACAGACACACCCAATGACATCACCGGGTGTAGGGCACAACAGTATAAAGTGTGAATGCACACAACACACAGCGCGTATTCCCAAACGCTGCACTTTAGGGTGTAAACACACGGGGAACTTTTAAAATGTATATGCTGGGTGCCGCCATGGCCGTGATGCATCGGCATGTGTCAGAGACAGACGGAGTTGCAGAGGAGGGTGCCGACAACTACCGTAGGCCTCAGAGGAGAAGGAGAGTGTTCAGACCAAGGGTAACCTACCAGGGGCTTCAAGACCTAGAGATAGTAGAGCATTACAGGGTGGACAGGGACACGTTACAGCAAATAGTGGAGCTGTGCTGGCCACGCCTGAGAACAAGAGACAACAGAGGGGAGCCCATCCCAGTGGACACAAAGGTATGTGTAAGCTTGCGAATACTGGCAACAGGTTCCTTTCAAAGGCCAACCGGGGATATAATGGGCATCTCACAGGCATCAGCATCCAGGGTACTACACCAGTTTCTGGATGCCATGTTACGACATGCCCATGAGTATATATACTTCCCGAGATCTCAGGAGGAGTTGGCTAGCAATATGCGCCACTTCCACCATGTGGCACAATACCCGGAGGTACTGGGTGCGATAGACTGTACGCACATAGAAATCAAGTCACCACCCGGGGAGCAGGGTAGACGCTACATAAACCACAAGGGATTCCCCTCCCTCAATTGCCAGGTCGTGTGCAATGTGCAGGGCATTATCATGGATGTGTGTGCTGGCAGCCCTGGAAGCTACCACGACTCCCATATCTGGCATGCCTCACAGCTGTATCAGGTATTCGCCAGGGGGGACATCACACAAGGTCACCTTGTGGGGGATGCTGGCTATGCACTGGAGCCATGGATGATGATACCCATCAGAAATGCACACACACACATGCAAGACCGCCATAATGAGGCACACGCACAAACCAGAATAATCATAGAGCGTGTGTTTGGGATGTTGAAATCACGGTTCCGCTGCTTGGATACATCCGGTGGAGCCCTGCAGTGCTCTCCAGGCACATGTGCCCACATATTCATAGCATGTGCAATGCTACATAATATGATCCTGCGGAAACAGCTGCTGCAGGGACATAATGGTGTAGGGCCACCAAGCCCGCCACAACTGCCAAGGCAAGCACAAGCACAGAACGTTCAGCGCCATGAACACACTGTGCCAGCCCCAGTAGGCAGAGGGAGGTGTACCCAATATGCCTATGCCTTGGCAAAGAGGGAACGTATAGCACATTTTAGGAATTTTAACTGTTTATACCCCAATATATTTGGCCTTGTCCAGATTTATTGCAAAAAGGTTGAGAGGTACATGCAAATAAATTGCATAAATTACAGCCAAACCTCTCAACTGCCCTAATTTTGGCTCAAAATGTTGCTTTTAATGACCCCATAGCAATTTTGGAAGAAACACAGACCGGATTCATGAACCTTACCAGGCGCGGGGCGCCCAGACATGGCCGAGTGATTCAGGTATCCAATCCGTGCACCCGGCACCTGAGTGCCCGCCCGTAGGTATGTTAAACACCCCATGTCGGTTGCACCATGCAAATGAAGGCATGTAGCGATTCAGTGGGCGGGTAGATAAGGGCAATGTAAACCAAAAAAGTTTACATATATCCAAACATGACATAGGAGTAACGGAAGGCTGTAAACGTCAGGTGTCATACTGGTGCAACATGCCAATGGCGAAAGACCCCGAGAATGTCAAAAGAAAACATGCAGAAAATGTAAATAAACATAAATGGTATTAGGGAAACCACAGCAGAACCCCAGGACATGTGCGAAGGTCAACAATGAAATAATATGACAATGTCATAAAAGAGCAGTATAAAACATCAGCTTCACAGCCACAATACACCATAGTATGCATGGAAAGCCACAACCACAGCCCAAGGGTTGCCAAGGAGTGGCGGCAGTGTCTGCGCTGTAACCATGTATTACTAGTCAATGCCATGCAAATGAGGCAGATAATACTGAATCGCAAAACCCCCGGCTAAGGCTGACCAAAGCGGGGTAATACACAGGAGTGGCCTAGAGGGAATACATGTCAATCGCAGAGGGTGTGCCACTGTAGGAGGAAGCACATTGGAGCCCAGCAAACATGGGCTGTACAATGCACATCACAGAAAGGACCGGCGTGAGGAAATAGATGCGCTGAGAGTACAATGCGCGCACAGATGCATGGCACGAGGATGACTACGTTCCCCAACCCAGTCATGTGACGGCCGCCCGCAACAACCCACGGATCCAGGAAGGTGATGGGGAGAATATGAGGAAATGTGGAAGCAGTGTAATTGGAGTCGTAATGAGCAATCAACACCAATCAACCCACAAAGGGCAATGGCGTGACAACTCTGCATGCAGAATCCTGCAAACGGGAAGGGAGGCATATGAATGCAAAGAAAGTAGGGGATGTAGCAGAATTGCAAAGAGCGAAGAACCGATACAGCAAGCCAAGTAGAGGTGGGAAAACCGGGCAGAAAAAGCATGATATGCCATGTGCCTGCAGGATGCACTCCAGGCAATAGTAGGTGCAACTGCAGAAACAGTAAGGTAAGGTGTAAAGCTAAACCAATGCAGGCAAGTGTAATGTAACACCAAAGGCAACAGCTTGCAGTGCCAATGGTAAAACACGGAAATAATCCACAGATACGCGCGGGACACACCCAATGACATCACCGGGGAGCACAACAGTATAAAGTGTGAATGCACACAACACACAGCGTATTCCCAAAGCTGCACTTTAGGGTGTAAACACACGGGAACTTTTAAAATGTATATGTTGGGTCCCGCCATGGCCGTGATGCATCGGCATGTGTCAGAGACAGACGGAGTTGCAAGGAGGGTGCCGACAACTACCGTGAGGCCTCAGAAGAAGAGAGTGTTCAGACCAAGGGTAACCTACCAGGGGCTGCAAGACCTGAGATAGTAGAGCATTACAGGGTGGACAGGGACAGGTAACAGCAAATAGTGGAGCTGGGCCGGCCGCGCCAGAGAACAAGAGCCAACAGAGGGGAGCCCATCCCAGTGGACACAAAGCTATGTGTGAGCTTGCGAATACTGGCAACAGGTACCTTTCAAAGGCCAACCGGGGATATAATGGGCATCTCACAGGCATCAGCATCCAGGGTACTAGACCAGTTTCTGGATGCCATGTTAGACATGCCCATGAGTATATATACTTCCCAGATCTCAGGAGGACTTAGCTAGGAATATGCGCCGCTTCCACCGTGTGGCACAATACCGGAGGTACTTGCGATAGATTTGCACATAGAAATCAAGTCACCACCGGGGCAGGGTAGACGCTACATAACCCCAAGGGATTCCCCTCCATCAATTGCCAGGTTGTGCAATGTGCAGGGCATTATCATGGATGAGAGTGCCGGCAGGCCTGGAAGGTACGACGACTCCCATATCTGGCATGCCTCACAGCTGTATCAGGTATTCGCCAGGGGACATCACACAAGGTCACCTTGTGGGGATGCTGGCTATGCACTGGAGCCTGGATGATGACACCCATCAGAAATGCACACACACACATGCAAGACCCCATAATGAGGCACACGCACAAACCAGAATAATCATAGAGCGTGTGTTTGGGATGTTGAAATCACGGTTCCGTGCTTGGATACATCCGGTGGAGCCCTGCAGTACTCTCCAGGCACATGTGCCCACATATTCATAGTATGTGCAATGCTACATAATATGATCCTGCGGAAACAGCTGCTGCAGGGACATAATGGTGTAGGGCCCCCAAGCCCCACAACTGCCAAGGCAAGCACAGGCACAGGCGTTCAGCGCATAACACACTGTGCCAGCCCCAGTAGGCAGAGGGGGGTACCCAATATGCCTATGCCTTGGCAAAGAGGGAACGATAGCACATACTCTGACAGCGTAGGCCCCATGGACTGACACCTCCCTACCTGCACACAGTGAAATGGAGGCACACAAACATGGCCCGTAATTTTACCGTATGGGTGGTCCCATGTGTGACTCCAACATAGGTAGCACCCAAACACTGCACACCCAACAGCCAGGGAGCATGGAACGCCAACACCTCAACCTGCGCGGGTCCTACAGCAGACAGCGAGCTGTATGCTGCCACGTCGCAAGGTGTATACATATGTACATATGTGCATACACAGATATGGAGATAGATATCATTACACGTAGAAATATATGTACACATACACAGATAGAAAGTACAACAGGTAAAACAGGGAATCACAGGGATGCAAGGTGACAGAAAGTAAGCGAAATCTCTACATAGTAAACATAGTGAGCGACAACCCGAGTATCCGGGAGGGTGGACAGAACAGACGCCACCCATGGAAAGGTCAACCTACCTAAATGCATATTCGGAGTCGGGATGATCGCCAGGCCACGGTACAGTAACAGGACATGTGCGGGTAATATTCTTAGGATATGGGGGGAGGTAGACCCCGCCGCCGGTGATGGGGGCAACGGGTACTGTGTGCAACCGCCCTGCGGCAGTATGTGTATGTGTGAGCTGTGGTTGTTGTGTGTTCCGCGAGTGTAATGTGTGTGCCACTGTAAAATGTGTATGTAGGTGACATGTGACAGACGGAGTGGAATAACATGTGTAGGCATACAGTATAGGAACCACAGGCGTATGTACAGCAGTACCCACAAAGTAGTACTGAGAGCTCCTCCCTGGCTAGGCGCGTGGCGACGTAAAATGATGCAAAGCGAAAATGTCCCAGAATGTACCACAGGAGTATAGCCAACATGAGATGCAAAGGACGCATGTACAAACCATGACCGTATGTATAGCACCAATATGTTAATTTCAAAACGATACATCGGCAACGTTGCACAGCAATAGTCATGTACCGCGGAAATACGCATGTGCTACCTCGGCACCGATCGTGGCCACGTATCGTCCCATAAACACCGCTGTGTTCAACGAGTGTTAAACAAGCAATCGCCACCCGAATAGGTGGCAACCGGTAGCACACAGGCCGTCCCAAGTACAGGACCACATTGACCGTAAATATCCGTGACAAAATGCCAACGGATAGTCGGCACGAACAGCCGCAGATATACTACCGATGTGACGGAGGAATACATGCAGGAAGCCCCATGCAGGCGATACCGAAACCCGACCACATCAACAAAACCTACACTCCTAGAAAAAAGACAGGTAACTTGCAGCTCCCCAGGCAGGGATGGAGCCCCACACAAGCATACCGTGTATGTATAAATGCAAGGCCCACAACCTACCCGTCACCCACACCGATATACCCCATCGCACATATCAAAGGGATACAAGCCAATAGCAGCAAAACATACAGGCAGTCAATGACAGCGGCATAACCGCAACATCTCGCGGGGAAACACTATCAGCAGCAAAAGCATACCTGCATCCATTGTGTAAAGGAATACAAGAGCTATGTTACACATCCGAATGCAAAATGCCATCGACAGCCCCCAGGACAGGGACACCCACATGTCGAACATAATACCATACCCAACACACACAATCCACGGCTAACACCACAGCGAAATGTACCTGGCACACATAGGGCTGCAGTCACATAACATAACACAATACATACCATCCCACGAAGGTAGTGCAAATAACCAACGCCCAGCCCAGGAATGAACCATGCCCTAGTTCGCGCTTTTACGAATGGAGGAGATGCACAGGTGATATGCGCATAAGTACACACCGAGGAACAGCTATTGGTGTGATGAACCCACATGTCGCAGGTGGGCGGATATAAGGAAGACTCCCCGGATATTCAAACTGTATGTTCATACCGAACAAATACAAACGGCTCGGAGAATAAAGTATCTAGCGAGACTCGAACGGAATATGGAAGTCAACACAGGAAAGGTATGTAGAACCCACGAGATGTACTGGGGTGTAACGCATGATATGTATGGGAAACTGCACTGTATGTGAACGGTCTTTGTAAGTAAAGATACCTGTCCATAAAGCAGAGAGTGGTGAAAGGAGGTTATGTAGTGCTAACTCGCTGTGCATACCAATGACTGTGGACACCGTGTGACAGCAGTGGGACATCATGTACACAGCGGGATAACCCAAGGGCTGCCATAGGGGCAAAACACAGAACAATGCCACCACCCACGCCGATGCTGGCAGTGGATGTCCAACAAGGAAGTGCCACAGCAGGGGATAGGACATGTATAGTACACTGTCACAGCACACATGTGTATTGGCATATACCGTCGATGTCATACGTAATGTCGCACGCACGTATGCCTCGCAGTAGGGGTTACTATGTCAAGTATGTGTAATGTAAAGCTGTCATGATGGATATGTTCAGACATCATACACAGTATCACAGGCATAGCATGCATAATGGAGGTATGGCCTACTGTTATGTACACTAACAGGATATGTATGGCCTGCACATATGGGACAGAGTAGTAGCAGAAAAGCCAACCGAAATGGAAGGAACACCAAGTAACCATGTCCAAATGATCTCTAGCAGGTGCAATGTGTGCAACAATGACGTCCGGCAGGTCCATGTGTAAACACATGTGCAATGTACACAGTAGTGTCACCTCCCCATGGTAGTGTCCACTGAACAGCAGAGGTGGATGTCAACTGCATGTCTACACAGTACTGCCACTGTGGTGGTACCATGTCTATGGGTCACCCTATCAGCAAGGGAGCTATCACATGACCAGTGCCACAGTGTGTCCCTGTGGGATGTGCACAGGACCTATGTTCCACAGCATGGTGTGTGTCTAGTCTGCGGAGGTAACACAGAAGCCCAGGCTAAGCAATGTGGCATGTGTGCAAATATGAGGAGTGCTTCATTCACCCGCCCACTGCAAACGCCATGTAGGGGTACTACATGCATCATAATGCGGAGGACATGGCCCATGTCAGAGTAGATGACACCCTGTGTAAGTGGTATGCAGATGAGTACACATGTGTTCCCCATCTGTCATCTGCATATGTAAACTGTCTGAGCCTGGTATACATCACGGCATGACTATACCGTGGCATGTAAAGTTGTAGCCGTTGTGGAAGGTACACCATGAATGTGTTATTGTAACCCTGCCCATGTGTAGATGTGTGTATGGCACAGGTACAAAGGCTACCAATGTACCAGCAACACACACACAGTACAGATATGTGTGGCCCTGCAGATGTGTACCCACGCCACAGTGGAATATGGCAACCACAGCACCATGTGGGGCATGTGTGTGTACAGCAACCATGTACAATGTGATATGCATGTATGGGGACAATATCCATGTGATACCCAGTGGATGACTGTCGCTATGCAAAGGTGATGTGTATGCACCATGTGCGATGTATCTGACGCAATGACATCTACACGATATATCTGCCACACCGACACCTGTCTGGTTGTTAGTAGTATGAGCTGGTGGAGCTAGAATGCTGCCAGGTATGTAGATGTGGGATATGTAGGCATGGACAGTACTCTGTGACAGCATGTTGTGTATGTAAGCAAATAGTGAACATGAGGGGCCACATGACTGAGGACTGTGTAATGCCACATGTACCTGACATGTAGGTAGCATGATATGCTTGCACCACTGTGTGACCTGTCCAGGAGTCATATAGCCTAACATCCTGAGACACAGGGTATGATGTGATGGTGGATGTGTACATTGGCAATACCAGAATGTGGAATGGTGCTGAAGGGCAATGTGGGGAGAATGTCTGATCTGTTACCCTCTGTACTACACCAACCACCCATGCAATGGTATGACAGGTGGCCAGCATGTGGATGCGGGTGCTGTGGCACACAGAGGCCCAACAAGGGTGCCATTAAAGGCATGGAGGTCGTCAATGAGTGTGTGAAGCATGGATGTGAGGATGTGCCCCAGTGCCATACTGAATGGTCCAGTCATGGGTGTACAAATGCAGTCCCACATGTGCAATGCAGTACCACCCATGTGTAGTGTGATAGATGTGGTAGTGTGGTGGTCAAGGTACACACGCCCATGAATAGGCTAGCAGTTAATTCAGTGGGCTGCTGCAGAGACACATACCAACCAGGTTGGCGGGACATAACAGCTAGGGAGATTGGAGGTGACATTGGGACAGTGTCCTAGGACATAACGTGTGCATGGCAGTACCATGTATGTGTCCACAGGGACAATGCGATGTCCATGTATGGATTGGAACCCTGTAGTGAGTGAGAGTGTGTATTGTTGGTAGGTACCCAATTGGCTGGCATGTTGCCAACAACATCTCATTTGGCAATGCCTGGGTGACTTTTATGCTACATGAATGTGGATGTAGCCAAACAACACAGACATACCACCACACTGCGTGAGGGCCCACACTGCAATGTGGCAGTCATGTGTGGGGCTAGCTGTGGAGCACGTGATGGACCACGAGGACCCACCATGACTGTCAAGTGATGCACCCCCCACATTTGAATATACCCACCGTGCAACAGCCTGCACATGGCCCATACAGCACATGTGCATGGAACATGAATACCACCGTGGCGTCTGTGAAAAAGGGCCCGTACCACCATGTCTCTGTGTGGAATAGCATGGTCCCTACCATTGCGTACATGTAGCGGAAGTGCACTGTGATATGTGTCAGCATAGTCACGTATACTGTCCAGCTGCCGGGGTGCCATGCCATTAACCACCCCGTCACCAGATGTCGGTACTACCGGACGTTGAGCACATGTACCATGTATGCTGCGATGGGTGTGTGTCCAGGGTGTGGCTAGCAGGGCCGCAAAGCATATATGTTCATCTACCAGAGGGGGATATCCGTAGGTTTAGCACAGACACATGGAGGTATGGTGCATGCCGAGGGTAGTGTAGGTATGGTATGTGTTGTGTAATGTGTCACCCAGCTATGTGTAGTGCATGGCCAAGCATGTGTGGGTACATGGGAGTCCATACTAGGGAAGTGTGGGTTGCTGTCAGCACATGGCAGTAGCAACTGTCCGAGGTGCAATGTACAGTATGACAACACAGCCAGCATGTAACCTGTGGTGTACAGTGTACTCTCTGTTGCGTGTCACAATGTGTCTAGCGGTCACAAACATGGGTATCCGAACATGGAGTACCTATGATGCATTGTGTTTGGAAAATATACAGTATGTGTGTAAAACATTGTGTGATGTGGGATCCCCCCACCTGTGTGTGTTGCAGTCCAGGTATGTGCCTGGGAGGTATGATCTGTGTACAATCTGGACTGGCAGGTGTGCTGTGCAGAGCATGGAGGCAGGTCCCAGGCACCGCAGATAAATGTCAGGGCATGTGTGCAGTGCTTGTGTCAGCACAGTGGAGGTGCAAGCATTGTCACACATCACTGCATGCCCTGCTGCCTGTGACAGCCCTGCTGGAGACAGACATGTGACACGCTGCAGAGGCAGCATAGCATGTGAAAGCATTGGGTCAA